>NC_034596.1:76330959-76368305 GCF_900095145.1 Mus pahari
ATGATGGGATGGATTCCTGAATGGGGTAGTCTCTGGATAGTCCATCCTTTCATCTTAGCTCTAAATTTTGTCTCTGTACCTATATCCTTTCATGAGTACTTTGTTCCTTATTCTAAGGAGGAATGAAGTATCCACACAATGGTCATCCCTCTTGGTTTTCTTCTATTTTGCATAATGTATTTGTACCTCTATGTTTGTTTCTCTTGGCCTGTCATTCTAGCTGAGACTCCAGTGCTGTATTGAATAAGGTCAGAGATAGTCTTGTTGCTGATTTTAGTGGACAGACTTTGAGTTTTTTCTGTTTAATATAAAGTTGGCGTTTGGTTTGCCACATATAGCTTTTATTATGTTGGATATATTCCTTCTGAGTTTCTTCAGGACTTTAACATGAAGTGATTTTAGATTTTGTCAGAAGTCTCTTCCATGTTTATTGAAATGATCATGTGGTATCCATCCTTGAGCTTATTTATGTAACTTATAACATTTATTGACATTCTATCTATCCAAATCATGTTTGCATCTCTAGAATAAAGCCAATTGATCATGATGAAAAATCTTAGTTTCAGGCATTTTGTTGAGAATTTTTGCATCTATGTTCATCAGGAAAGTTGTAAATTTTCTTTTTTTTTAACTTCATCTTTATATGATTTTTGTACCAGGGCAACACTAGCTTTGTAAAAAGAGTTTAGTAGGTTTTCCTCCTTTCCAATGTTACACAATAGTGTGACACGTATTGGCATTAATTCTTTGAAGGTCTCAGACTATCCATCAGTGAGCCTATCTGGGCCTGGGCTTCTTTAGTTGTTTCAATCTTATTTAATATTATAGCTCTGTTAGAACTGTTCACCTCATCTTTGTTTCATTTGTTATTTAATAGGCATCTAGAAATTAACCTTTTTTTTTTTTTTTTTTTTTTTTAGATTTTTCCACCTTCATAGAATATGTTTTTAAGGCAAGGTCTAATGATTTTCTGAGTTTCAATGGTATCTGTTGTAATGGTTACCATCTCATCTTTAATTTTATTACTTTGAGTTTATATTTTCAGAGAATGAATGTTATATCACTGATTTTTTGAGTTTTTCTTTGCTTTGTTTGTTACCATTTCATTGAGTTCTGCCCCAATCTTAATGATTTATTTCTACCTATTGATTTTGGAATTTCGGACACTCCTGATCCATGACTGTAAGGAAGGCATTCCATATCTGGCACTGAGTTTTCTATTTGTCAACCTATGGCTTTTGCAATGAACATAATAATCCTTTATATGGGGCTATTCCAATTAAAATATATTGATTAATATATTAAATATATAATTATATATTTGTATGAAGCTTATATAATAGCATATAATACAATATAATTTTATTATATAATACAACAGAAACAGTAGGTTTCTGTATGGCTTTCTCAAGCATACCTAAGGTTCATATTTAAACCCCCCTCCTTTACTTTCTTTTTTCCCTTAGTATCACTTGTGGTATACTATCTCTACTCCTTTAAGGTCTTTCTTTCCCTTATCCAATGATTCTCAATCTTCCTAATGCTATGATCGTTTAATACAGTTTTTCATGTTGTGGTGACCACCAACTATAACATTAATTTGTTGCTACTTCATAACTATAATTTTACTAGTTATAAATGTTAATGTAAATATCTGCTTAGCAACCCTGTAGGAATTGAGACCTACAGGCTGAGAGCCACTGTTCTAGGTATAGAGAGGGTCTTCATGTATGGCTAATGGCTGAGTGGCCATATTGAACCCCTGATTTCTTTTTTTTGTTGTTTTTGTTTTTGTTTTTCGAGACAGGGTTTCTCTGTATAGCCCTGGCTGTCCTGGAACTCACTCTGTAGACCAGGCTGGCCTCGAACTCAGAAATTCACCTGTCTCTGCCTCCCAAGTGCTAGGATTAAAGGGATGCGCCACCACACCCGGCCCTCAGAGCTAAGAGCTTTCTTCATGGGCTGTTTTATTGTGTCCCTTGGATTTTGGTATGTTGTGGCTTCATTTTCATTTGATTCTAGGACTTTAAACAGTTTCTGCTTGATTTCTTCAAGGACCCATTCCTTGTTAAATAGTATGTTGTTTGGTTTCCATGAGCTTTTGTATGCTCGAGGGTTTTGATTGTTATTAAGACTTGCTTTATGATCTATTTTAGAGAAAGTTCCTTGGGCTGCTAAGAAAAGTATGTAATCTTCAGTGTTCAGATGGAATGTTGTATAGATGTTTGCTAAGTCCATATGATCTCTGATGTCATTTAATTCTTTTATTTCTCTTTTGTTATTCTTTGAAGACCTATTAATTGGAAAGAATTGGGGTATTGAAGTACCTACTATATTGCACTGGCATTAATTTGTAATAACATGTAATAGTATTTGTCTTATAAAATTGGGTGTACCTGTGTTCTGAACATATGTGTTTAGAATTGTAATGCCCTCTTGACTGCTGTTCCTTCATCAGTGCGATATGATTGTTTCTTTTTAATTTTTAAAAGCCTATTTTTTCAATGATACCTGTTTTCTAGATCCTCTTGCTTGAAATATTTATCTTTTTACCTTAATGTGCTGTCTGTCTTTTGTGGTAGGATCTATTTCTTGGAGGCAGCCAGTACATGGTTAATGTTTTTTTAAACCATATCTATTAGTATGTGTCTTTTGATTGGGGATTCAGACTATTAATACTCATTATTATTATTATAAAAATGTGTATTGATTTCTGTTGTTTTGTTGATTTTGCAGTGTTCGTTTTTTGTTTCTTTGTCCCTTGCTTAGCTATTATTCTAGTGTGGCTGATTCTTTCTCATAGTCTCATGGATAGATTTGTTTATCACTTTACTCTGAGAGTCAATTAAGAATTTTATATGTAGAGCTGTATGAGTCTCATTAATTCCTTTAATCTATTTTTTCTAATAATGGATAGTTTTTAATTTTTCTTCAATTATGATAGATAGTTTTGCTGGGTATAATATGCTGAGTCAGCCATTGTCTTTCAGTACTTGAAATATATCACTCCATGCCCTTCTGTCTTTTTAAGTTTCAGTGGAGTAGTCTGGAGCTATTTCCATGGGACTCCTCTGCTGCTTGGTACTTTTCTCTCTCTGCTTCCTTTGTTCTGTATTTTAAAAGGCTTAATTATATATAATGAGGGCAGGTTCTTTTCTGGTCCTGTATCTAGATGGAAATCTCCTCTTTCTGGGAAATTTTGCTGAGATTCTTTTAAAGATGTTTTCTCTTCCTTTAGAATGAGATTCTTCTTCTTCTATCCTTATTGCTCATAGTCCTGGTCTTTTCAGAGTGTTTCCCACTGGTGCCTTCTCATTGTCTTATCTTTTGTGTTGTTCTGCTGTCCCCATTTTCCACCTTGCCTTTCAGATCAGGTAGTCTGCCCTCCCCTTGATGCATTCATTCTGTTGCTGAGGCTTTCTAGGAAGCTTTGACTTTCACATTCTTTTCTCTTTTTTTCTTCATTGTTTCTCTTGTTGAATTCTTTTTAGGTCTTACATGGCCTTCATGTTTTATTTAACTGTTTGGTTGTGTTCTTGAATAGGATCTTATTTCCCCTCTTCGGTTTCTTTACTAACAATCATTATTTTGAGTTTTCTGTCTGAGGTTTTATTTATCTCATTCTTGTTATATGTAATTACTACAGAATTAGTAATTTTTGAAAAGCTTTGTGCTTATGGTGTTTCTTGTGTACTGTGTTGGGATTTATATATTTGGGATTATTTAATTGCTTGGTTTCTTAATTAGCTATATTCTTTATTTTTTTTAAAGATTTATTTATTTAATATTTATTTATTTATTTATTTTATGTATGTGAGTAACTGTACAGATGGTTGTGATCCTTCATGTGGACATTGGGAATTGAATTTTTAGGACCTATGCTCACTCTGGTCAACTCAACTTGCACAGTCCCTGTTTGCTCCGGCCCAAAGATTTATTTATTATTATACATAAGTACACTGACTTCATAGCGGACTTCAGAGGCACCAGAAGAGGGCATCAGATCTCATTATGGGTGGTTGTGAGCTACCATGTGGTTGCTGGGATTTGAACTCAGGACCTTTGGAAGAGCAGTCAGTGCTCTTACTTGCTGAGCCATCTTGCCAGGCCTCTATATTCTTTCAGTTGAAAGTTTTGCATTGTTCAGTTGGAACTTGGATTTGGTAGAATTGAAATTCAGAAAGCAAGAATTTTCAGAATAAATCCAGAAAATAAAATTTGGAAGAATTGTAGTTTAGAAAATAAGTTTCTGAATTTTGAATCCAAGGACTCAAGGTGCCTGCTGTGAATTGTATATTATTCCTTGAACAGAATAGTACCTGAGAACAACCACAATAGCTAGATATTATCTCTCTGCAAATGTAGTAATCAACATTTGTTTATCCCATTGGAGGATAAATAACCAAGTATAGCAAGGAGGGTTCTCTGATTTTAGTTAATCAGATTAGCATTGCAATGGAAGTAAGATTGTGAGAGTAGAGATTAAGTGTTAGGCTGGACCTGGAGCTGACTATGTACCTGGGATGGCATTGGATGGATGATCTTAGACTGCTGAACCTCTTGTATCCACATCAAGACTGGGGTGCTGGGACTACAGACATTTGCCATCCCATCTAATTTATGGGGTGCTAGGGATCAGACCCCAGGTTGTATGTATGTTAGGCAGGAATTTCACCTGCTGAGTTACACACCCCCAGTCCAGACATGTGCTTTCAAAGCATTTAACATGAGAATCTCAAATTGATTTTAATAAATATTCAGCGGGGATGTGACTGTTAGTGGCAATTATCAAGTGCAGTTGCAAGATATTAAAATTTTTGTGTTGATTATATTTGCAGTGTTGTTAAACATAAAAACCTTTCGCTATGCTTCTTCTAGGTGAAATGATGTGTTATATTTCCCACGTTTGAGTTCACCATTCCAGGAGCTATTTTTTTGATAAGTCTGGATCCTACTTTTGCCATTTTTCAATTTTAAGGGCATATTTGAACTTTTTTTGAAAACAGAGATCTTTGAGTTATAGTTTCTTCTTGCTGATTACTTTATTCTGTAGTTGAAATCCCAGAGGGAAAAATCATGTGGCTTTTTGACACATGGTTTTTAAAACACATATGATACAACACTTGAGGACCTGGAGGTTTTCTTCCCTGTTAGCACCCTTCAGCTACTACCACTGTACAGAGCCTTCTTCCTAGAGATCTGTTGCAGGACCGGTTCATTCCAGGAGTGCTTCACTTCACCAAGTGGTCTTCCATCTGCCAGACTCTTATCAACTATTGGAGGTATCAGTCCATCACATGCCCCATGAGCCTTTATTCACCTGGTTGATTAAACACTGGGAGTCTGGAATGATTAGTCCCCTTATGGAAAGGATTTGTCTAATCTTAATTTTAAAAAGATGTGTATGAATATTTTGTTCACATGTTTGTTTATGCATCATGTATATGCCTGGTGCCCATGAAGTTCAGAAGAGGGTACTGAATGCTTTAGAACCAAGGTTATGGCTGAATAAGAGAAGCCATTTGGGTGCTGGGAACTAAATCTAGCCTCTCTGAAAGAACAAGTGCTCTTAATGGCTGAGCCATCTCTCCAGCCCCAATTATCCAAATGTTGATGAGCCTAGAAGTCTTAGGAATCTGGAGGCAATGGTCTTTAGTCTCTATGTGGAGAGATCTTGCAAAGAGTAACCTTGAGGATTTCTCCTCAGACCATGCATAGTAATGATGTAGCTACAGTGATGAGAATGGAGTGTGTCAGTGTGCTGGCTTGTCCTCTCTAGCCTCGTGTGGATTCTATGGCCCAGACAAAAACAGTTCTTAAAAGTATGTTGTACTCTGAGCTTTTTGTTCATGTAGAATGCCAACTTTCTCTCTGTCTGTCTCTGTCTCTGTCTCTGTCCCTGTCTCTGTCTCTGTTTCTGTCTCACTGCCTCTCTGTCTCTCTGCCTCTCTGACTCTGCCTCTCTGACTCTATTTCTCTGTCTCTTTCTCTGTCTTTCTCTGTGTCTTTTCATACCCTCCCTCCATCTCTCTGTCCTTCCTTCCTTCTCACCGTCATTCCCTCCATCACACTTTTGAAAATTCAAATCTATCCTTTACTTTTAAATGGTATAAATGGTAAGTGGACCCAGTTTTAAGTAAGTTGTTGCTTTTCTTTTTGGCAATAAGCAAGCTGTAATGGTTATAATTTGAACATTTATGGTTAAGGCCTCTTACTTGTTTTAAGTGTGTGTGTGTGTGTGTGTGTGTGTGTGTGTGTGTGTGTGTTTGCTATTGCTTTTGTTTTAAGAAACCCAGTGCTACACGTGAATAATGTATACATATGTACATTGTAGATGTTGCTAAACAAATGTTAGTTGTTCCCCAGTTTTAGTTCTCAAATTGATGAGCTGTAATTTAAAAAACTTGGGCCAGTCTAGAAGTTGGCAAACTTGTCTGTGGTTTCTTTTCCTATTATTGTTCTTTTAACAAAGCTCTACTGAGACATAGTTTGAACACTATAAAATTTATCTCTTTAAAACACACAATTGAGTGATTTTTAGTGCACTCACAGGGTTGCACAACCATTACCACTGACTAATGTCAGAGCATTTCATTACCCAAGAAGAAAATCCAATGCCCATTAGCAGCCACTCCTTGCAAAAGCCCTCCCCTCAGCCCTTGACAGCACTAATTTACCTTAGATTGTTATGATTTGTATATGGTGGACAATTCCTATTATGTGTGGTCTTTTGTGACTGGGTTCTTTTAATCAGCACATTTTTAAAAGGCTCATCCATGCTGTAGCATGAGCTGAGTTTATTCTTTTTTTAACTGTCTAATAATAGTCAGTCATATGACTGTACCCTATTTTCTTTATTCATTTACCAGTGCATAAACATTTGAGTAGCTTTGGCTTTGGGGGGGGTTATAAATAGCACTATTGTGTCCATTGGCATGCATGTTTATGTGATGTGTACCCTTAGTAATCTGAGTACATACGTAAAAATAGAATTGTTGGGTCATTCACTTCCTCATGTTTGTGCTGTTGAGGAATCACCAGGCAGTTTTCTATGGTGGTCACACCATACCACATTCATACCGACAACACATGAAGATTTCAACTTTTTCACCTCTTTAGCTATACTTGATACTCTCACCCTTCTTTATGGCTTGAGGTCAATTTCCCCCTAGTAACTAGTGATGAGGCTCTTCAGTTATATATAATGCCTGTTCAGTTCCTTTCCCTGTTTGTCTGTCCAGTTGTCTTTTTAGTATTGAGTTGAAAGTTATTTATATATTCTATGGATAAAACACAAGTTTAATTGATCGCTCTCCCTCCCTTACTCCCTCCCTCCCTCCTACCTATCCTCCCTCCCTTACTGCCTCCATCCCTCCCTCTTTCCCTTCTTTACAGCTTATGCTTTTGTTGTTATACCTTTGATACCATTTCCTAATCCAAGGTAACAAATATTTATTATTCCATTCTCCTCTATTGTGGGAAGCCAGATAAATCGCCATTACAAGATGGCACTGGCTTCCTGGGTGCTTTCCTTGTAAACAAGCAATGTGCGCAGGTGCGTTTGGGTGGATGCCAAGTCACTGCTCATCCCAGAGCATGGTAATGAGGTCCTGAGGGCATATCCAATCGGGAGTCTCCGCACTATCTAAGCATATATGAACTTTACATAGTTTCGGGCTCGGGGTCTTTCGCTTCAGCAATTAACCCAACAGTAAAATGTTTGCGGAAGAATCCTAGTGCTGCGTCTCTTCTTTGCTGGTGAGGAAGCGACAGCGACACTCTATGCGTTTTATGACTTCAACTTTTACATTTAGGTCTCTGATCTCTTGTAAGTTAGTTTGTGTATGAGAGGTGAGATCAAGCTTCACTCTTCTGCATATGCAAGTTCAGTAACCTCAGGATTCCCTAATGAGAAGATTGTTATTCTCCTTTAGTTATCTTGGTGTCCTTGTCAAATATCAGTTGACCACAGATGTGAGGCCTTATTTCTGGCTTCTGGCTTCTATTTTGATCTTCATGATTAGTGTTGTGTCACCTGTGATAACCTTTGGAGCATTCTTCTTCCTTTTCGAGTGAGTGTGAGGTGAGAGTTCTACACCATGTGTAGGATTGATGCCAGCTCCTCACCCCAGGGCTGAGCATCTGGGGTGGAGAATGCTCTGAAACGTGTAGCCTGTACTGTGGTACAAGATCCTGTGGCAATACCAGTGTTCTTGGGTTAGTACATACAAGGGAAGGAGAGAGAGAAGAGAGAGAGAGAGAGAGAGAGAGAGAGAGAGAGAGAGAGAGAGAGGCAAATTAGGGTAGGAGACACCAAATTTGATACAACTTGTGCATCTTTAAGAGTTCTCAGTCTTGTTTGGCCAATTATTTCTTCTTTGAATCTACTAGACATTTCTATTTAAATTAGTGTTGGTTACAGCAAGCCTTGGTGCCTTCCAGGGGCATTGTGCTGGCTAATTTAATGTCAACCCAACACAAGCTAGTGCCATTTGGGAAGAGAGAATGTCAATGATAAAATGTCCTTTTCACATTAGCCTTTGACAAGGACAAGTCTATGGTTTATTTTCCTGATTGACAATTGATGTGAGAGGGCCTAGCTCCCTATGAGGTGATATTACCTTTCAGTGGCTAGTCCTGGGTGCTCTAAGAAAGCAGGTTGAGCAAGTCACCAGCACAGTCCAGTAAACAGCACTCCTCTATGACTTCTGCCTCAGTTCCTATCTTTAGTTTCCTGCCTCAAGTTTGTGCTTTGACTTCCCTTGGTGATGGAGTGGGACCTGAGTTATCAGTTGACTTTGGTCATGGACTTTCATCACAGCAATAGAAGCTAACTAAGAGAGACATGTTGCAGCCTGTCCAGGTAGAACATGGGTCTTGTGGAGGCTCTTCTTCCTACACTGGCATATATTCTGCTCATTAAAGTTCTCAGCACATGGAGATGGGAAGATGTCAAAGCTGGAGGCTTGGTGAGAAGCAGGCAGCAGGCAGCTTTCTGAAGGCAGTCTACCCTAAAGTCTAGGTGGCGCATACCTTGTAGTTGGTAAGTCATCTCAGTTACATACTTACAGGGGGCAAACTATTAACATTTATAAGTGGTAACAGAAACACCAGGGGCTTGTCCAGTGTTCCACATGGGTAGACTCTCCCACCTTCATCTTTCCACTGGAGAACTGGCACCTCTGGTCACCTGTTAGAATGGGGTTGTGCGTAGAGATCAGGGTCATGGAGCGTGTGTTATGCTTGGAGTACGATGGCTACTTTTTTCCCTGTGGGATCTTCTTGCTACAGCCTCTGCTTTGTCCTCTTCCTCAAACCTGGCTGATCTCCCACTAAATGGCTATGATGCATCCTCTTTCAGATTAGCAAGCAGGCAGGGTTTAGGTGTTCTCTGCCTGACATCAGAGCTCCCAAGAGTTATTGGGGGCTTCTTTTCTGTCCCTTGTCTACTGTGCAAGCAAAAGCCAGCAGCTCTGGGAGGTATCTTCAGCTGCTCTTCTGTAGGGGTCTGTACCTGGGAGCAAGGGGAAGGTGGAAGCTGCTATTCTAGCCTTCATGCTGCTTGTATGGGAGCCAAGGTTCTGCAGTGGTAGTCTGTAGCCACTCTCTGCTCTTCTTTCTTTTTCAGACTGCAGAAACTATCATCAGCGATACCATTTTCTTGCTCATAATTGCATTTACACTGTGCCAGACTATTTTATATGCCTACCGAATTAACTTATTCCATCCTCACTACTACCTATGAGGTAGGCACGTTCATAGTCCTGTTTTATAGTCCTGGAACCTGACACTCAGAGTAGCCATGTAGCTTGGGGTCTTATAACCTGAAAGTGGTAGAGTCAGTATTCCAACAGAAGCAGCCCGGCTCCAGACATGAGTCCACACTGCTTGCACAACGTTGCTGAACTAGGGCACACCCCAGAGCACAGCTCAGGTAAGTAAGGTCACAAAATCATGTCATATGAGGGATACTCAGTGAGACCATTGATGTTTACTACAGAGGTGATAAGAACCAAGAATAAACAGAAAAGAGATGGACAAAGGGGTATATGAGAGACAGTCACACCTTTGTAAATGAGAGTAGCCTTTAGTATGTCTCTATCTATCTATCTATCTATCTATCTATCTATCTATCTATCTATCTATCTATCTATTAATCATCTGAATATTCTGACTCAAAATAGGGGAAAGCTTTTTGTAGGCTGAGAAATTCACAGAAGGGGAATCAGACTCAGAAGTTCTTACCTTCTTATCCTGGGACTTGGACAAGTAGAGACTCCATGAGTACCCCACAGGTATACCATCAGCTGCCACCAGAGGCTGAGAAAAAGTGTTAAACTGATGATCTCAGAGGAATCATACGTCACGTCTTAGGGTTTTATGAGATAGTAGCTAACGTTCATCAAGCTGGATAGATAAACACAGAGTAGGCCAACAGTCAGCATTTGTTCAGGAGAGCCATTGTCTCTCACACTCACATCCATTCAGGGCTACTTCTGCTTTACTCTGAGTTCATGGAATAGGCTAGGACAGGTGACCCTATAGATTGGTGAACTCTCTTGCAAAATGCATGGCATTGGACATTTTTTCCCTTTTAAAGAAGAGAAAGACCAGAAACATGGGTATGAGGTGGGAAGGCAGGAAAGTTTAATTAAAAGTCAAGAAAGTCATGAGAATAATGAAAGATCACTCGTAGTTCACCTTTGACCTCTCACCAGCCTTGACCTCTCACCAGCCAGGTCCTTCAGTTCTGACCTATATATACAAAGGCCCTACATACAAGAGACTTTCTTTTTGTTGTTGTTGTTGTTATTTTGGAAATATACAGACATTTAAAAAATATTTCTGTGCTATAAAGCAACAGAATTTAAATGAGTCAAAGGTGTTCTATTGGCCATTTATAAAACATAGACTGTTCTGGGCACCACACGGAGAAGCAAGACTAAAAAGTATGGGGTCTTGTGGGCCCCTGAACTCCCAGTGTGCACTGTTACAATATCTTTACACGTGTGCTGGAGAGATGTAGTCAAACTTTTTGGAAAATGTACCTCAGAAGACTCTTCATCGTGGAGCAGAAAGCGTGTTGTTGACAGCTTAAATCAAGTACTCATTGTAAACCCAGAGCCCAGTGTACAGCAGTTTGTAGAATTCTGGTTCTTTTTAGAGAAAGGAGATTGCAGAAGGGTTCTCTCTCTCTCTCTCTCCCACTGGTCTCCATTAATTTCTCCATTCTGTTTATATTTGCCAACCTTCTGCCTGGTTGTCACCTGCTGCAGGAATTTTTATTCCTTCAATGACAAAACTCATAATGTGCACTGAGCTGCTCTCACTGGAGTTGCCTTCACAGGGAAGCCCTTTGTCTTGATCCAAGAGCTCTCTGTTTATGATTTCTAGTACACAACTCCATATCTGTCTATGGGACTTATAGAATCCAAAGGAATCCCACTTTCTACTGAAATAGTTGAAGATGGGCACCATTATATCATGTAACATTATCCAACAAATATTTCCGTTGGTCCTGGAACAAGTCTTTAATTCCACCATTCATTCCCATGAAGAAGGGATTTATTTCTCTTTCCTCATGTCCTATTTCCTCTGGATCCCACCTGCCACAGCCCTTCTGATAAAGCACCCTCCCCCAAACTAGACACACAGAGTTTTAGATATGCTTAGAGACCTGGGGATGAGCGGGTTTGTCTCTTGTTCTAACTAACGTCATGTGGACAGCCTTGACATATCATCAACTCACTTAAAATGTGATCAAGAACGACTCCCGTGACTGGAAGGATTTGAGAATCAGCCCCTTCTCTTAAATCCTAATGGATGAGGTAAATACTCTACCAAGGAGATTCCTCATTCCCCAACAGATAATCCTCCCTAGACTTGGCATAGAGTCGGGAATAATGTCTACAGCCAAGATGCGTCTTCCCTGCCAAGGAAAGGGAAAAGAACAAGACCCACATGGGACAAGCGCATCCCCAATGCTGACAAGGTGCTCCATAGGCTCTGCTTCATTTTGTCTTCTTGGTGACCTACTATTTTTGTAAAATAGAAAACAAGGACCATATATAAAGAGATGCGCTGTTCTCGAGCTTATGACTGGATGATTGCACTCGTGGATACAAGCATCCTCCACTAGGAAAGAGCTGAGCTGAATACAGAAAATGTGTGGAAGTTTCCCAACTCACTTCTGACAGTGGAAATGTGACTGCTTTTCATTTGTCTGCTGATCCAAATCACTTAGCACTTTACTCTCTGAATCCATCTATCAAACATTTTCTATTTTACAAAAGAGGAACAGGAAGTAGTTGGGGTGAGCAGGAGGGATCGAGAGTAAGAGGGTCTGTGTGTTTGAAGAGATCCCAGTAACCTGTCCATGAACAAGTAAGGCAATTCAATGTGGATTTTAAGAGATACAGTTTGAGAAAGCTTTACCAAAAGAAGGAGGGGGACTCTGTCAGAGGAGGCAACTTATTTCAATTAGAGAACCCATTGAGGATCTGATATCCAGAGTGTAAAAAAGTGGATGTGGGCAATCAAAGACACTCTACAGCCAAGGCCCACAGTTCTGGCTACCAGTAATCCAGAGCAGAATGCTAGTGTCTGCTGACCTTCTGACACACAGGTCAGAGGGCAAGCCCCTGGTTTAGGAAGCTCCAAAATTGTTACAAACACAATCCTCCTCTTACAGATGAATTATCCACTGAGTTAAGACTAGGAGGAATTATACAACAGCAAAGTCTCCTGGCTCCTTTTATCTCAATGTGTCCAAAGTCACTTGTAGAAAACCTCTGTTTCTGGCAATTCCTATCCACTCCTGGCCGTAACCATGCTCATCATTATACCTGCAGGGCAGGAGAAAGGCACTTGCAGCAGTCTCCCATTCCTAGTGGAGGCGGAAGAAAGTGGGCACACTCTAGAGGGAGTCGGTGCAGGATTCCCAGGGATGTGGGTGTGCAGTAAGAATCAGGGCAGCCTTGGTCCTGTGAAGGCTCAATGCCTCAGTGTAGGGGAATGCCAGGGTGGGGAGGCAGGAGTGGGTAGGTGGGTGGGGATGCCTCATCATAGATAAGTAAGGGGGGATAGCATAGGGGGTTTGCAGAGGGGAAACCAGGAAAGGGGATAACATTTGAAATGTAAACAAATAAAATATCCAATTAAAAAAAGAAGAAGAAGAAGAAGAATCAGGGCAGAAAGACCAACAGCAAAGGACCCTCTGACAGGTGAAGCCCGCCCTTCTGAGAAGCTTCCAAGGAAAGAGCTGGTGGCCAGTGGGTATGTGTGCTGGCTAGTTTTACCCTACCTTGACGTGAACTATAGTCATCAGAGAGGAAGAAACCTCATCCGAGAAATGATCTCGGTAAGACTGAGCGATAGGCAGGTCTACAGGGCATTTTCTTAGTTAGTGATTGACAGAGGAAGGCAAAGTGCATTTTGGGTATTGTCAATGATGGGCTGGTGGTTTTGGATTCTAGAAGAAAGCCAGCTGAGCAGGCCATGAGGAACAAGTCAGTAAGCTGCTGTCTTCCATGACCTCTACGTCAGCTCCTGCCTCCAGGTTCCCGCCCTGTTTGTATCTTCACCTTGGCTTCTTTCCTCAGTGGACTGTGGCTTGGGATATGTGAGCTAAATAAACTCTTTCCTTCCCCAACTTGCTTTTGGGCATAGTGTTTTATCAAAGCAATAGTAACTCTAATTCTGACATCTTGGAAGCCCCAAGATAATACCAAACCCTCCACCAAAGCTCTCTCATCCATACTGGAGGGAAAGGCCCCTCTCTAGGTGTCCTTTCCATGAGAATAATTGCTTCCATCTGTCTCCCACCAAAAGACCAAGCCCCCCCCCCGCAAAAGATAGTGGTCCCTCAGACATCAGTATCTATAAACCCTCCTTTCCCTTCGCCCCCTAGACTGGTGCAGGGATGGGGACCACTCACTTCCTTTATCTTTTGCCCTCAGTTTTCTCACTTGTGAAATGTTTGGGTTAGAATGGTGACCTCTGAGGTTTGTTTTGTTTGTTTTCTGTTTGTTTTGTTTTTGTTTTTCCCCAGTCCTGTGCTTTCTGAAATGCTACGAAGATTGGGATATCAGGATTCTAATTCCCTGGGGAGTTACTAACTAGTTGTGAATTTTGCACAACTAATTCTCCCACGAAGGGTTTTCCAAGAGAGTAACTTTGAAGCCCAAATGTGGTAATGCAGAAACCACTGGGGACTGAAAAGCTGTTGTCAAAGTAGAAGGTGGTATTTTCCATTTGGGGCTTGGCACCCGTGGGTGATGGTTGCCATCTGCCTCTCTGTTTTTCTCCACTCCCTCCTCCCACTTGTCCCCGCGAGCTGGTGTTTTCTCTACCCACTGGTCACTCGTTTGCCTTTGTTGAAAGTGCTGGCCTCCCACATACTCACTGGGTGGTCAGGAGTCGGACTAATGTTGATGATTAGGAGGCTTAAAATAATTTCAAATTTGTCTTAATTTGGATGGAAATTGAACTGCAGTATACCCCTGGCCTGTTTATGTAAAAAGACTTTTTGCCAATGATATTAAAGCACATGAATCAGAGATGGAACTTATTTATCTAGGAACACAGTGTTTTAAAGTGGCTGGAGGGACACCAGTTATGCCCAACAAGACCACGACAGTAGTAGCAGAAAATAGCCTTATTTTGGATGGTGTGCTCTTTGTCTCCAAAAGAGGGCCCTCCAGGTGACATTCCAGTCTCTGGAGGCTGCTCTAGAGTGGGGTAGGAGTTGTTTTCCTGACCTGGGTCTATTTGTGGAACTGGGACAACCCTGAGTTTTGACCACAGTAAGACAAGATGTCAGAAATGGCCCCTTGCCTCATCAAGTCCTCTTGTCCTGGGCATTTGCTATTGGCTAAAGGCCAGGACTCGATCAGTTAGATTCTCAAGAAACAGACAGTATTAGTTATGAAGTTAAATCCTAAGTTTGCAAGGGGAGATAAACTAGTCACACTGTGCCTTGGGTATAGCTAAGACATCAGCTCCACAGAATTTATATCTGACTGCTTTCCTGCAAGGGGTTGTTTTTCTCTGCACCAGGATTCTTACTTCCTGGGCTGTTACTAATAGCTGAAAATTTTACACCAATAATTCTTTTATAAAGGACTTGCTAAGAGGGTAACTCAATGTCTTACAACTCTTCCTATATAAAATAAACCTCCTTTCTCTGCCTAAACATTCTCAAAGTTTGCTGATTCTGGGCCATTTGCTTTTCATAGCTGGTCAGAAAGCATGCTCTTCTGGTTCTCACCAGTTTGGTTCTGGCCTTTTAAAATGAGCAAATGGTTTGCATATAATATAATGTAATATAATATAACTAAGTATCTTTTTCTTTTCAGTGTGTATGTGTGCAGCATGTATGCCTGTTTGCTTAGATGTGTGTGAGTGAATGCATGCATGCCTCTGTGTGTGTGTGTGTGTGTGTGTGTGTGTGTGTTGAGATGTTGGTGTTGAGAGGCTTATTTGGTCACTTTCCATCTTGTTCATTGAGGCAGCAACTCTCAGTTGAACTCAGAGACCACTGATACAGCTAGTCTAATTAGCCAGTTTGCGCTGGAATTACCTGTCTCTGTGTTCAGAGTGCTTGAGTTAAAAGTGGGCCGCCTCCAGGTCCTCTACCTATGTATATGAGTTCTTGGGCTCAGGCTCTGGTCTTCATACATGGCAAACACTTCAACTGCTGAGCCTTTTCAGGCTGAAACAGCTGAGTTCAACTGGCCCTTACCTGCTGAAGTCAGTGCTCTATCCGTATTGTCTCATTCCCTTTCCCAACGACCAAGCCAGGTATTTGGGTCATCTCCCCCTTTTAAAATGAATGCACATATCTGAGCACAGACTGACGGAACAACTCCAGGCTGCCTCTGTGTAGCTTCTTTTCTGTAAACATTGTTAAAAACACTCCAAAGCATCTCACAATCTCTCAGTTTGAGTCACGGGTTCTTAGAGCTCCTTCGGCAGAGGTCTTCTTAGCTACAACAACAATTCCCCCAATCTGAGACCCTGCTGGGGTCCCTGTGTCCTCTTTTCCTCCCTCCTGCCCCTTCTTTAAACATAGTTGTGTCAGTTATGCCCAAGGCCTCAGGAGATGTGGCAACAATTCCTCTTTCCATTTGAATTTTATGAAAATTGGAAGGAGCTGCCAACCTGAAGATTCTGTTGAGTGTCTTTTCCTTCTACTGTGGTTGGAAGCAAGTTGAGAACCTTGGGGAGAAAGAAGCTGTGTCTCGTTCTGTGGGCCTGGCTAGGGGCTGGTTGGCTGTGCCCTGTACCCACAGGGAGACAATGGGCACACTGAGTGAGAATGTGGCCTTGGACCCCTGGGCCCTGAGGTCAGATTGTATTCCTGAAACAAAGCTCGGGGCTTTGCCTTCTACTCTTGTGTCCCACTCTGCCCTAGTAACCTTAGGCAGAACTCTTCAACATACCCTAGGGAAGGGGTGTTCAAGCAGTTCAGTTCTATGCAGCCTGCTTGGCCATAATGTCCCTGTTGCAACAGGCAGCATCTGACCAGAGGCACAGTCTTGGTTATTGTCTGGTGCTCAGTCCTTATGTGACAGCCTCAGCAGTGGACTTCCAGGGCCCAGGACTGAGTCAGCTTGGCACCTCAGCCCCTGGGACAGTTCCCCAGAGATGACTACTGGCCAAAGTGGAGAAACCAGCCAGCCAGGTCTCATTAGTTCCAATAAAATGCTGCTCCTGGATAGGAGTGAGTCCCGGGGAGCATCCCCTGCAGGGCTTTCACAGTCTTCACGGGAAGACAAGACGCACTTTCTATCCACACCTGTGGAGGTTACTAGAGGAGGTCTGGCTTGTGGGGAGACACCTGGCAGGTGTTGTTGATATGATTGAGAACAATCACTGCTACGGCCGCTCCATCCCAGTCCTCACCACATGCTGCCTTACCAGGGCCTTCCAGCTCAGACAGTTATTACTCATTTTGTTATAAAGAAGAGGCTCAAAGAACGAAGTAAAGTGCCTAACAGGCTGTCTTGATGCCTTCCTATTCCACTATTAGCCTCGTTAGGAAATAGTGCTACTAAATCTGGGCTGCTGCTGGTGGGTGAGCATCTGGGGTGTCATGGCTGTAAGGTGAAGGAGTAGGGTGTATCTCTGGGGTCTGTGCCCTAGGTAGTGTCCCTGCAGAGATGACAGCACTGAGTATTCCATTTGACAGCAGCCATGCTACTGGGAGAAACAAGAGTCTATTTTATTCTACCCTGATGTCTGTGGACAGGCTCATGGTGAAACAACTTGCCTTGGGGTAAGTCAGAGTGTTTGATACCCACACAAGAGTACAATACTTTCCATAGCCTTTTTTGCCTTAGCAATAACTGCTGGCTCCTACCCACAGTCAGAAGTCTATTTGCACTGTCTCTTTCTGCACCTCTCTGCTCAATTTGTATGCAATTACTGTCCGGCCTCAATTCCAATATGTCCTTGATCCCAAGAGGCTCGTTTTTTTTCCCCCACGATTTAATATCTTTGCAGTTGGCACACAAGCCTTGTCATCGAGATGCACACTTAATGTGGTATGGCTTTTTAAATTGATGTTGTGCTTCAGAGTTGATGGGAGACCAGGAATGGAGGAAATGTGAGAACTCAAGCCTCTATTCAACCCATCAGTCACCTGCAATGGATGTCAGCATTACACTAGTTTCTGGGGTCCCTGAAACAATTAGTTTGCAGTCCTTGAAGTTATAATCTGGAGTGGCAAGATGGACCTAGCCGCTGAAGAGCCCGAGCTCACTGACTTGCCATGGGAAGGATTGTGAGTTTGGAGAAAGGTTGGAAGAAGCCGAGACTGGCTTCGAGGGGAAGGGCATCATGAAAGGAAGCAGAAGGCCTAGGAGAAGGTTGGGAGAGGTGGTCTGATACAGTGCTGTGGACAAATGGAATGAGTGGAGCCAACAAAGCCCGCTCATGGGAAATAAGGCTTTATTTGTTAACATGAAAGGGTCTGTTGTGGCCAAAGTGAAATGTGCATGTGGAGCCTGGGGTGTAAAAATGACACCAGAAAGGTGGGCAGGGGACAGATTGTTGGGGACCTTATGTATCATGGAAATTAGTTTAAATTTTATCTTGAGTCCAGAAGTGACCCACTGGGGAGTATCCCACAAGGGCATCTGTTTTGATAGGTGTTTACTAATTCTGAGAGGAAACGGATTGGGACAGGTGGGGTGAGAGAAGGTGGGTAAGGTAACGGCTATTGGAGGGAACGAGGAGCTCCTCTGGAAGATTAAAACAAAGCCTCACTTTAATTAGCCATTCCCAGACAGCTAGACTCTGTGGCTTGATGATCAGTGGTACAGCTGGGTTCCTAGTGGGAGATCCTGCAGGCACAAGGATGCTCTGTCCTTGCCTCAGGAGAGCAGTGCTCTCACTGGACAGGCTTATGTTGCTTACGAGAAAAACTTAGCATTTGTCTGTACTTGTTCAAGAAGGGCCCGGACGTTCCCACAGATACTTGCCAATTGAGTTCTCCATTAGACTATTTTGCTGTTGGATGGGAGCATATGCCAGTTCTGGTAATGGATGACGCATCACAGGGTAATCACAGTGAATATGTCCCTATAGGATAACAGGTGTTAAGTCTTTGGAATCATAAGAAAGAATCAGGTACACAGGGGTCATGAAGCCAACATGACATTGATGCTGGCTCCACCTGACTGTTCTACCTGTGAGAGACATCCTGGGACAGATGTGGGAGAGGGAGGAGATTTTCTGATGTATGGATGATTGACTGTGACTAAAGACTTACGATTCTCTTCCTTTTCCACTTCTCTGAACAGGTGCAGTGTCATACGTACACAGGGTACTGCTGGTGTGTCACTCCAGATGGCAAGCCCATCAGCGGTTCTTCCGTGCAGAATAAAACTCCTGTATGTTCAGGTACCGTAGGAAGGTGCGGGAGGAAGGACAAGGGTTGGAGAGAGGCTTGTTGGTTGGACTCTGCATCAGCATCTTACAGGCAAGCCTTTAAAGGGTTGCTGTGGTAAATGAGCCCATTTTCACATCAGAAGGGTTCCCACTCTACAGCTTGGTCTGCAGTCAGCTAGATGAAGAGTGTCCGTTTGTGTCTATGTGTGCATGTTTTAGTTTGAGTTTGTTTCTGGTGCTGTGATCTTTTCCTAAGCATTGGCTACAGCTCCTTACAGCAGAGATGCCACACATCTAGGAGTTTGCTCTCATTTGCTCCCTGTAACAGACCTTGAAATGCATTATTAGTATCGATGTTGAAGCCATGCGAGAGTATAACACTAAAGACTTCAGTGATTGATTAGTGATGTCTGCCATGGACACAGGGAAGGAGGAGATTAGCTTCTCTGCCACATCTTTGCCATCTTTGAATATTGCAATAAACGACAATGAAAATCTTTTCTAGCAGTAAACCTTATGTCTGTTTGGTCATCTGTAATGCCTGGGAGATTAAAAAATACTCCAAATCTCAAAGTTTCTCCCTGAATATTCTGATGAGCAGATTCTAGATCTGGAATGCGCCCCAAGCCCCTTATTTCTATGAAGCTCTTCTGATAATTGGACAAGTTTGATAACAACCTATTAGGTTGATTATCCATAGCAAAGTTTACTTTTTATACTCCCAACTTTGTAGGTTTACAGTGTTTGCTGTTAGGTCAGTCTTGTGGGATTGTTTGTGATGGATCCACAAAGCCCCACACTTCACCCTCCTTAGTAACTCCCTTAAGGTTGCCCCCTAAACAGCCAGTCTCATCCATCCACTGTATCTATGGATTGGATTTTTGCTTATTACCAATGTCAAGTGCAAGCAAAGTACAAAATGTTATGCTGAAACCTAGTTCCAAAAGTCTACGTTAACTTTTCCCTGGGTTTTATGTTTTTAAAATCAAATTTGTTCTCTTAAAACAAAACAAAACAAAACAAAACAAAACAAAACAAAACAAAACAAAACCCTAGCCCTTTGGTTTAAAAAGGAAAGTAAGTGGAAAGGGTACTAATGTCCGTAAGAATTCATGCTAGGATCAAAATTTACAGGCCAAAAGGGAAGTTTACTTTATTTGTGGTTTACACAGAAGCTGGAAACCTTAATTGGGTTAGTGTGAGGAGGGGCAGGACTTGAGCCTCCTTGTAGGTGACCTGGAACATCCATCTAAAGCAAACCAATGCACTAGACACCGTCTCCTGCAGGAGAAGGTAACAGACTCCTCACACAACTAGTGCATGGAGAAGGAGTGTGATGTGGGTTAGGACAATCAGAAGCCTCAGCTTTCTCTCGTGGGCAGGATCTCTAGAGAGGCCTTTCTGCCGAGTGGGCTTTCCCTGCACATGTGGGATTGGCCTTCGAGGAGAGGGCAGGTGCCACAGAGCCAGGCCTGGATGACGGGGACATGTGGCATCCCAGAAGAAATGGGGCAAATGTTTGGCCAGAACACAGGCTGCCCACTCCTTGAAGAACAGGCTGTGTCTAGAAAATTGTTTCCATGCCTCAGACTGTTTGGCCCATTCGGTACAATTGGGCCAACAATTTTCTACTTAATGCAGATGGAAAATCACCGATTTCCTGCCCTGACCAGCAAGAGATGTCAATCATTGCATTTTCAGTAAGAGGGGTTTCTTTTCAATTGGCCCTAGTGACTGGATGTGGCTCAGAGCACAGAGCTGGTGAGACGAGAGTACGTGCAGGGGTGTGGAAGTGGGGGACAAGTATGGAGATGTTTGCACTACACGGATGTGGAGTTTTGTAAAAACTGGGTCAAGATTGGTTCCAGGGAACCTGGCAATCATAGTTCAACTCAAAACAGTCTAGTTTATCAGTGACATTGATGTTAAACAAGCCCTACTTGACATGCATGTGCACACTAACTTTGTATATAGTATCCCTGGTGTATATACAATACATATATACATGGCCATGTGCTCATAACATCGGGCTTTGCCAAGTGTTTGATGGATACCGACCACAGTGTCATCTGAGTCTTGCGCTTCTGTTTCCTCTCTCGCCCAAGGTCCAGTTACCGACAAGCCCTTGAGCCAGGGTAATTCAGGAAGAAAAGGTGAGTGGAGTTTTATGCTTTGTCTAAATGTTTGCTTCGAAAGCCAGAGTAAGCAGGGTTCTTAGGTGAGAGGGAAGGAGTCTGGGGGGGGGGGGGCTAAATATGCCTCCCGTTGCCAGTTTCCTCTCTGAAGCACTAGAGGTAAGGATGGCTCAGAGAGTGGTGACGACCGAGCTGTCATGGAAGTTCAGTTGGTCAGCTACCAACCGAAGAAGAAGATGAAGGCAGAGCACTCCCATCTACCCTTGGCTCTCCAGTTTGTAAGCTCCTTTGTGCCCTGCCCTCTTCCACGATGTATCCAGAATCTCTTCCTGAAGGCCAGGATGATGTCATGGGTATGCAGCCAGTGCAGCCATCTTGACATTTTCAGCCATGGTGCCTTGATGCCAAGAGGATGGTGACATGAACAGAGGCAGAAGAGACTGGTCTGATGCGTGTCTGCTGCCAGGCCATTTTGTTCTTGAAGCATCACCCAGTTTGTATGATGCTTTTGATTTGGCTTCCATAGCAAGATGTTTTGCTGCTGTTGTTTGTTTTTATTTTGGGTTTTTATTTTTGGTTTAAACCTAGAGTAACATTAACCAGTAAATTATATACTACCATTAAAATTCAAGAGATACATACATACATACATACATACATACATACGTACATACACACATACAAACATACATACAAACATACTTTGGGAGAGTAAAGTTTCCCATTTTGAACTTATAATGACAGTTTTTCCTGTCTGCTCCTTTTAACAAAGGGCCCGCATTTTTGTTTCAGCCTGGTACTCTCATTTTATATAGCTGGTATTTGTCTGAGTGCTGTAGTGGACTCTGGATGTGAGTTGGTCCCTGCAGTATGCTGCTCACTCCTTCTGGTTTAGAGGTCAATTTGAGGCTCACAACTAGGGCTCACAACTGCCAGCTCCTGGGACAGCAGACACGGCGACCTGGAAAGCAGCCACCTACCCATCTCATCGCACACGCGGGCACTGCTGAGCTTCTGTCCGCTCAGGCTGATTTGAAGCTTCTCACCTCACCTAGGCTTTGGAAAGGGCATGCTCATAAGCGTCCCTGGTGTGTGTGTCTGTGTGTGTGTGTGGGGGGGGGGGATACTGTGAGCAGCGCAGAGATCACGCAGTGCTGCACACACAGCAACATGGAGACCAGGGCAGCCACTGGCTTCTGCCGCTGCACTGGGACCGGAGTTAAGGCTCAGAGAAGCTGTTTCTGAGACATGGTCCTCCAAGAAGCAGTTGGCCTGAGCGTGGACTAAAAACAGTGGGCCTACGGGGGCTTCTCTTCCTGAAGACGGAAGGTGGGAAGAAGGGAGGAGATGCCTTTTCAAGTCCCTCCCAGAGCTGGGAATGCGACCAGGAATGCCAGGATGGAAGAGCAGGGATGGGAGCAGGGAAGTCTGACTCCGCCAGCGCTGTCTCTGGCATCGCGCCCGGAGGTTTGGGAATAGGGCCTGCTTTCGTTCTGCTTAATGCTGCATATCAACACTTCAGGAGACCCCTTGCCTTTGCTTCTGGGTGTGAGGACCTCATGGCAGAGAAAAATAGTTGACAGTCATATAAAACTGACCACCCATCAAAAGGAATGGGAGACACATGATGCTTGCTGCCCAGAAAGGCTGTCTGAGAGGTTTGCATTCTTCACTGGATACCAAAGGACTCTCCTAGCTGCTGTGGCTTGTACCCCATGGGTAACAGACGGCTCCTGGTCATCCTGGCTCCTACTAAGCCAGTTGGAAAGGGCCGGTGAGCGGCCGGTGGCATTTACAGTAGATGGCAGAGAACACCCTTTGTTCCCTCTTAGACCAGGATCAGCCAGCAGAACAGGAGGAGGGCTCAGGAGCCTGATTCTTCCAGGGTGATGCTAGTAATGAAGCTTCCCTCTAGATCAGTGGTTCTCAGACTTCCTAATGCTGTGACCCTTTAATTCAGTCCCTTGTGTTGTGGTTGTTTGTTGAAAGGTGACTTGTTTCACGCCGAGCCAGCGCAGTTCCCACGAAAGAGGTTCTTTGTTGAAGGGGGGGGGGGGAGAAGTGAGGAAGAGAAAAGAGAGAGATGGGTCAGGTCTCTGTCTTTTATCTGGGCCGTGACATAGTTGCCAGGTAATGATGCACACCACTGTGCACAGGTAAGGTATACCCATGCTGCCCTGGCAACAGACGAAGGAGGGTTCTTGTCGCCTAGGGATGATGTCATTGTAGAATTTGGAGGCTAACTATAAGCCACTCCTAATGCTAACAGTGGTGACCCTCAACCATAAAATTATTTTGTTGCTACTTCATATCAGTAATTTTGCTGCTGTTACGAATTGTAAATATTGGATATGCAGGATGTCTGAGATGCAACCCTCAAAGGGGTCTCGACCCACAGGTTGAGAACTGCGTTTCTAGATGGTGCCATTACTATCAGTTCCCAGGTCTTTGCTTCCTTGCCCCGATGGCTGTCTTACTTCTTCCTGTGGGGTCCAGTGGAGGCAAAGGACAGCCCAAGCGGTGGGTGATGGTGTGTGCTAGATCTCACTCTATGCTGGGGATTTAACTCTGCACAGGGGTCTCCTTTTCCCTCCACTTAGAGGATCAGTTTAGGTATAAGATCATTTCTTTGCCATAAGCATATAGAGAAAGCAAGTTTGGGCCACCTGTAGGAAGGGCCACTTGAAGCCACACCTGCCTAGGAAGCTGGAGTTTGAATGGGGACAGGGTGTGAGAGGGCATTCATAATATCCTGTGTCGACCTGCAGAGGTTCCTCTTTCAGCTGAACTGAAAAATGGAATGTGCTCCGCAGGGCAGCAGGTGGGACAGCACAAAGGGCCCTTGTCTGAGCTCATGCCCACATGTGCCTTCTCCCACAAGGCATCTCTCAGGAGTCGGGGCTGGCAGAGCAATGATGTGGGTCTGGCCCCTGGGAGCGCAAGGGGTATGACTGCAGGGAAGGTAGAGCCTTAGGTCTAAGGGTATAAGGGATGTGGGTGCGAGGCAGGGATGGGACCTATTTTCTCTCTTCCCCAAACTCTCTTGCCTTCTTGAACGTGCCCCACCAATGGGGCTGGGAAGGATCAGTTCTCTCTGCCCAGATGGAATGAAAAGATGCATTGTGCGACTGCTCAGAGTCTGGTCGCAGGCCAGGAGTTAGGCCTTGGAAGGAGAGGAGGAGAAAGGCCGCCGAGTTCAGGGAGCTGGGGGGTGGGCAGCCAGAGAGATAGCATGAGGGAGGGCGGCCAGGCAGCAGCAGGTCACTGCTGCTTGGCTAGGCTGGGGGGCCTAGGTTCACAGGTGTGGGGCCCGAGGGAAGAAGTGGGGGAGGAGGGGGGCCACTGTTATCTTCCCCAGATGCTCCTGCTGCAGGAGGGGAGGAGGGTCACAACTTCAGACTATTTACTTAATCCCCAGGAATGTCCTCTCTTCGCTCTGTTCTTTGTGCCCCTTGTGTTTAACGGACTCCTTTATGGGCACATGTGTGGTAATTAACACACGCAGTGTAGGGCCTGGGCCATGTGTTTGAGTTTCAAATATCCATTGATCTGGGGCAATCCCATCCTGCTGCCCCCTCCTCTCCTCCTCTGGTCCTGGTCCTTGAA
Organism: Mus pahari; assembly: GCF_900095145.1. Classification (NCBI taxonomy): domain Eukaryota; kingdom Metazoa; phylum Chordata; class Mammalia; order Rodentia; family Muridae; genus Mus; species Mus pahari. Next base: position 76,355,595 of record NC_034596.1, read on the forward strand.
GACAGATGGGGGTGGGGCGCGTACATGGGGGTGGTGCACACCTGCACCCACATGTGTTTTATTGATGCCACGGAGGCGGATCTGAAGAAAGGAAGAGGACCCCAGCAGTCCCTCTTGCCCTGAGACTCTACTGCTAAAACAGCTGGAGGCCGCAGGAGCTGAGAGATGGACTGATTGGGGTTTTCACTGATGTAGTCCAAAGGGCAGTGGCTGGGAAGCAGGCTGAGCTTGCAGAGGACTGACAGGTCTGGAGCAGCCTGTGCCGAGGTGGAGGTGGGTGGTGAGCTTTCCTCACCCGTTTCTTCTTCTTTTTTAAAATTATTTTATTTGATATTTTCTTCATTTACATTTCAAATGTTATCCCCAAAGTCCCCTATACCCTCCCCCCCCCGCCCTTCTCCCCTACCCACCCACTCCCTCTTCTTGGCCCTGGTGTTCCCCTGTATGGGGCATATAAAGTTTGCAAGACCAAGGGGACTCACTTCCCAATGATGGCCGACTAGGCCATCTTCTGCTACATATGCAGCTAGAGACAGGAGCTCTGGGGTTACTGGTTAGTTCATATTGTTGTTCCACCTATAGGGTTGCAGACCCCTTCAGCTCCTTGGGTACTTTCTCTAGCTCCTCTATTGGGGGCCCTGTGTTCCATCCTATAGATGACTGTGAGCATCCACTTCTGTATAGCCTCACAGGGGACAGCTATATCAGGGTCCTTTCAGCAAAATCTTGCTGGCATATGCAATAGTGTCTGCGTTTGGTGGCTGATTATGGGATGGACCCCTGGGTGGGGCAGTCTCTGGATGGTCCATCCTTTTGACTTAGCTCCAAACTTTGTCTCTGCAACTCTATCCATGGGTATTTTATTCCCTATTTTAGGGAGGAATGAAGTATCCACATGTTGGTCTTTCTTCTTCTTGATTTTCTTGTGTTTTGGAAATTGTATCTTGGGTATTCTAGGTTTCTGGGCTAATATCCACTTATCAGTGAGTGCATGTCAAGTATCTTCTTTTGTGATTGGGTTACCTCACTCATGATGATATCCTCCAGATACATCCATTTGCCTAAGAATTTCATAGATTCATTGTTTTGGGATATCATCCTGAGTGAGGTAACCCATTTCTTTTTGAGCTAGAATGTAAAGAACTTTTAGGTGAGCTAGCCAGGGTAACACAGGGGTGGGGGTGGGGGTGTGGAGCACTGCCTTGCTGTGCACCCACCACCACCACCCCCATGAGGTACCAGGATGACAATTCTCAACTTATGTGAGGAAACTGGAGAGTGATAAAAAAAACAGTGGATGGAGGGATCCAGAGAGCATGCGCAGAACGGTTTTTAGTGTCCCTCTTGATGGCTCAGAGTCATAGAGTCCTGCAGCTGGGCTGATGCTGGGACACACAGCCAGTGAAAGGCAAGGGTCATGAGAGGAAGTTTTCTGAAAATTTCTCATTTTCCTATAAGGGGTCTGAGACTTTCTTGTTTTAAGTAAGTGAGAGAGAAACAAAACCATGGATATAGTTTACATAAGGCTTTCTTTGGAAACTTCTGTATTCGTCAAGCCAGTCTCAGAATAGGCTGAGCCCAACTCACCTTTAATGGGTAGAGAGTTCTTTTTAATCCCTCTCTGGCTGCTCCGCACTGTGTGCCTTGAGTAAGGAGTGAGTCACGATTATTTCCCCAAGGTCCCTGTCTATGTCTCTATTTTTAGAGGATCTTGTGGTGTCTGGTCTGCAGAAGGATGCCAACCTGGGACCTGTGCCCCTCAGGAGGTGGGTCAGAATGTACTGATGGATGGCTTAGGGCAGGGGTGATGGGTGGCAGGTATTCCAGGTAAAAGAGATGCACTCTGTGGCCTCCAAACTTGGCCTCACAGTTGAGGGCAAGGGCAGTGAGCTGACCTGAAGGAGATGTGCTCCAGTGCCCTAAGTCTGGTTGAGATGTACCAGGCTGGCTGTCCAGGGATAGCCTACACACAAAGTATCATCCTTGAGCCTATGATTTTAACCTGTGCTGCGTATTTGAGTCCCTGGTGACATTAGTAACTGTCGGTGCTCTGTGCCTGCTTCGTTTGTTGGGTACATACTTATTTGGAGCTTGCAAGGCTCCTGTCCATTATAGTGACTGAAGCGGTAGTCTTGAGCGAAAATGGTGAGAACACCAGCCTCCTTTTGTGGGTTTCCATCAGGACTATTAGGTCCTCAGCCTTTTGTGATGGAAGTAATCTTTATGTAGATGTGGGCCTTTCAGGGACCAACAGTTTCTAGAGTCTTAGAACTTGTCCCTTCTGCCTGGAAGAGGAGGTGGGTCACCTCTTCAAACAGTCCTGGCTGGAGCTGCTCTAGTCAAGGCCTCCAAGGAAAGACCCTGAGAGGAGCTACCTGAAATGAGTATGGACTTTTGGCAAATTCTCACACCCTTTGGGTGATCAGTCCCAGAGCCTGTGAAGTCCAGATGAGAGAACTCAGGGCTTACAGGCCAGTGGGAATAAGTTTGCTTGCTCATTGTTCCTGAGTTAAGTTCAAAGCAGAGAACACCAAGTTAGAGACAGCTTGGAATGAGGTGATGTGCCTGGGTGTGTCTCAGGGCCATTTCTATTCCTTAGCTCTGAGGGACACACGGCACCTGCATGAAGGTGGATGACCTGCCATTCCCAGGTCTCTCTGCCCTGATTCTGTACCTGCAGGAAGATAGATAATGAGATTTAGGACCGTTTTTTGTCAGATTTCTGTGCAAAGGCAACACATCAGACTAGCTAAAACACTTCTTAAAAGGGGAAAAGTGGGTGGGGTGATTTTTTTTTTTTTTATCTTTTTTTAAGACACAAAGCTATGACAGTTAAGACAGTGAGGTGTTGGAGGAAGGACAATAAATCTAAGTCAATGGAGAAGAGAGAAAGTAGAAACTCTCACACCGGAATAGAAGTCTGATAGAGAGACAAAGGCAATTCAGTATAGAAAGGACAGCTGCCACTCCCCAGCCAAGGGTTCTGTAGCAACTGGCATCCACAGATCAAACACAGTAGAAAAACGGGAGCTGGAGAGTGGTCCAGCAGTTACAAGTGGCTGCTGCTCTTCCAGAGGACCGGAGTTCAGGACCCAGAATTCACATCAGGCCCCTCCTAACACCCACAGCTCCAATTCCAATTCCAGCAGATCAGACACTGACTTCTGACTTCTGTGGACTCCTGTCTGATGCAGACACACTCACATATGCCGAATTAAAACAAATATTAAACAAACAGAAAAATAACAGAAAATTCTTAAAACCTCAACCTCAATGTCATGCTTTATGAAAAATAACCCACGCCGGATCATAGTCCACACCGTAGAATGCAAAGCTGTTACAACTTATAAAAGAGTCTGTGAGAACATTTTTACCACTCAAGACATGAATGAGGGAATATTTACAAAACATCTGCCGGACACAGGACTTTTGACTAGAACATACACTCAGCTCCATAGACTCAACAGTTAGGAAAAGTTTAAACTAACAAGTGGGCAGGCTACGTACATAGACACTTCACTAAAGCCGATCTACAGAGGGCAAAGAACTCATGGAAGATGTTTGACGTCATAGGGAATGCAAATGAAGACCATGGTGAGCTGTCACGATTAGAAGGGTTAAAAATAGTCCCCATACTAAATGTTGGCGAGGTGGCAGAGAAGCCACATCCCTCTTACACTACTGGGGAGGATTTAAATAGCACAGCCATGATGGGAAATGTGTTGGAAATCCCCCTCCCCTCTGCTTCCTCTCCCATCTCTCCAGCTCCACCCTCCCCCACCCCTCCTTTCTTTCATTCCTTTGAGAGTCTGTCTATGGCTTTAGCCTTCTAAGTGCTGGCATTAGAGGCGTGAGCCACCATGCCTGACTGCAAGTTTCTGTTAAAAAAATTGAAGCATAAAGTTAACTCGAATTTATCAATTATATTCCAGAACCTTATTTTAAGGAAATGAAGCCAGCCACACAAGTCACCCATAAGTAATATATAGCAGCTTTATCTATAATGTCAAAATAGGGACAACCCAAGTGCCCTCCAGCAATTGCAATGAGCTGTGTCACACCTGTACCACAGATGATACTCAGCAGTATATCTTGGAACTTGGGAAGGTCTCAAGGGCGTTGTGCAAAGTACACACACACACACACACCATATTCCAGATTAGATGTTACACAATCCTAATCATACAACATCCTAGAAATGACAACATTATAGAGGTAGAGAGCAAGCAAGGAGTTGCCAGGTGATGATAGGATAGAGGACAGGGAAAGTGTGACCATAAAGAGGAGATCCATGGCAGCCTCTGTGGAGATGGGATAGTTCTGTATGACAGCGATGTGATGTGACTCTGTACATAGGTAAAATAATTCAGAGTTGTACACACATAAACAGGTGTGTGTGTGTGTGTGTGTGTGTGTGTGTGTGTGTGTGTGAAACTGCTGGGGTCTGGGTAAGATGGATGATTTTGATTTTGTTCTATCCTTTTGAGCATATATAATTACAGTCATTTGTCAGTATCCATGGTGGTGTGTGGAGATTCTAGACCTCCCCTATGTATTCCAGGCTGGCTTTGAACTTCTGATCTTCCTGCCTCTCCCTCCCAAGTTCTAGGATTATGGGTGCATACAAACAGAGTTGGGTTATGCCTTGCTTGGGATCAAACTCAAGGCTTGTGTCTCAAGGCAAACACTCTACCAGTGCTGTCCCTTGCCCGTGGCTAAGCCCCTATGTAAAGTAGAATGTGACATTGTATTTGTGTAAACTTAAGCACATCTCTTCACAATAAAACATTTTAAAGAAGTCAGTTGAGTTCTGTGTGAATCCAGTCTTTAACTGATTCATGTGCTGCAGGTGCCTCTTGCTCTATCTTCCTTTCCCTCCTCCTCTTCCTCTCCCTTCTCTTTTTCTCTTCAACTTCTCTCCCTTTTTGTCTGCCCCTCATCTGCATTCCTAGCTAGCCCTGGGTTGTTCCTCTTATTCAGAAGAATGCATGACTTGGGGGCAAGGGGAAAGTGCCTGCAAAAGCCAGCTTTACCTTTGCTCTTCCCGGGAAGGGGAAGGGTGCAGGGGGGCAGAAACAGCTGCAAACATTGCTTAGGAGAGCGTCAGGTATTTTCACTGTTCATCACAGGGACAACTTGCAGCCCACTTAAGAACCTCCTTCCCCAGGAGCCATGCCTTTCAGGAGATGCTGGGGTTAGCAAGCATTCCACCCTCCTGCAGTGACCCGGGGTAGCTCTGCTCAAAGAAGTTACCCGGACTTCTGTACTCCACCTTGAATCACACAAATCTGATCCCTTCAAACACAAGAACTTTGTAGTTCTATCAGGCATTATCGGTTTATTCCTAGAAAAGATGATGGACAGTGGTGTCATAAAAGAATATAAGGGAGGGTTACAGTAGTTGATGTGGTTTGAGATGAATTCAGGAATCTGAGGGAGCTTGGGCTTGCTGGAGAAATCTTCTAAATCTCAAGTTTCGGGTGGGGACCACAGGCTATTTATTTATTGATCTATCTATCTATCTATCTATCTATCTATCTATCTATCTATCTATCTATCTATCTATCTATCTATCTATTTTCTTATTACTCATACTCCACCTCAGAAAACCCCAAGAGATGCTGTTAATACAGATTCCTCCTCTGGCCCCTTTGACACACTTGCTTTTGAAGAACCTGGAAGAGAAAGCTCTTTGTATGTGGTCAGAATAAACTCATTGTACACCCAGACAATTAACTCCTCAATGGACTTGCCAGCCCCTTCAAAGGGCCAGCCTGCTTCCCTGGATCTCTTGGGCTCTATTCAGCCCCTTAAGCACACCAATGTTTTGGGGGTTTTGTTTTGTTTTGTTTGTTATTCTGAAAAGTCTTTCCTTGAGAGTAGTCAGAGCGGATCAACATTGTCTTCCGCCCAGCATTTATCTCCCCTCGCCAGCCAATGTCAATCAGAAATCAAAAAGCCAAACAGAGGAGGCTTTGAACAGTGTCATGGGGGTCGAAGTGACTTCCAGCTGTCTGTGCGTGGGCCAGGCCTTCTCTGTGCTGTCACACACACACACCCACTGTCTTTACAGGCTCCCAGAGCCCATGCAGGGGCCGCACCTGCAAGGACAAGGCATGGTTGGGGGCTGGGCAACCTTGGAAAGCCAAACATCAGAGCATGGGTAGTTTCCAAAGCTGCTCACTGCCTCTGAGGCCTGACTTGCACTGAGCCTCAAGCCTTTCATCTGCCTGATGGCTTCCCCCTCCCTGGCGGATGGTGCAGCTAGCGAAGGAAAGCCACCGGCCAGAAACCAAGCATTGCAAACTACAATAATGGGATTGTGATTGCTGATCTTAGCGTCACGCTTGAGAAATTCTCTCATTTGCCTTATTTATTTGTTTATTTTTATTTTCAAATATGTATTTTTTTTCTCCTTTGTATAAGAAATTTATAATCTTCGAAACCTTCCTTCCGACACTGTTTTTTCCCCCGTAGTCTGGAAGAGTGTTTGGGTGTTAAGGAGAAATAAAATCTTAGTATTTGAAGTCCAAAAGAAAATCACCCAGAGTAAGCACCAGGCATGAAATTATCACACACACACACACACACACACACACACACACACACACACAAGTAAAGTGAGACTCGGATATATTTTTCTTTAAACTATATGGACAAGTTCTCAGGGGGGGTTGGTTTGTTTGTTTAGGAGAGGAACTTGTTGTGTAGCCATGACTGGTTTGAAACTCACTAAGTAGCACAGGCTAGCCTTGAGCTTGTGTAACACCTCCTCCCTTGCCCTACAAATGCTGGACTCACAGGCAAGTAGCACCATGGTCATCTTTCATGTGTGAATTTGTCTTTCCTAATGATGAGTGGCATTGACTATGATTAGTGTGTTTTTACTTCTATGTCTGTCTGTGTGTGTAAAACACTTATTAAAATATTTTGCCTAGTTTTAAAATAAGGTTGTGATCTTATCGAATTACATGGTTTATCCAATTTTAAAATGTTGATAGCAAGTTAATTTCATAAATTCAGTCTTCAAAGTAAGTAATTTGAATAAGACATTAGGACTCCTGGTGAGAATGGCTTCTTTAAGAGTATGTTAGAGTTACCCACACCATGGGGTGTGGTGCCCATGTCCTGCAGCTTACAATGCAGGCATCTTGTGGGCAGAGGATAGTGCTACCCAGAGAAATAAAGTGAAGAGTTTAGGTTAGGCAATGTATGGATATAAACAAGGGCCAGTGTGAGGTCCCACTAGGAATCAGGAAGCCAACAGTACATGTAGAATCCAGGGCCCAGTGTGTGGCCTGGTGCTTCTCCAAGGTTTGCCAGGAAGCAGAACTGCTGTGGACCTTGGACCCAAGCCTTGGACTTATGTTCATTTGAAAAAAAAAAAAAAGTTCTTATTTGGTGGGTCCGGAGCCAGGTGCCCAGGTGCCCGGAGATGCTGGTTAGAGGGCCCGTTGGATTTGGCGTGGCTTCCTGGCTTTGGGGTGCACTGGATTTCACAGGTGGCTCCTGGCAGCAGGGGACCTTGACTTTTCTCACTTCATAAAGCTTTCCATCGAAAGCCTCCCTGTCCAGAGCAGCTGTATCTCTTCACCCTCGGTGACCCTACCCAGCAGGAAGACTCAGTCCCCTGCCTCAGCTCCATGCTCTGTGGTCTTCTGTACCTGTGTCTGAGCAGTCCATGGGACCCCCAACCGCCAGAAGTGCAAATCTTCCTCAGAAAGACCTCCGTGCTCTCCTCAGACCTTCTGTGTTGATGGATAGACCAGGTGACCAGCCCGGGCTCTCATCTGGATGCCAGGAGAAAGAGGCAGACTATTTTTAGTTATCTTGCTCTCATATAGACATTTTAATGTCTACATCAAATATGAAATATTACCTGAGCTTTGGACTCCCCCTGTTGACCTCCTGCTTCTCCTTTGTTAGCTCTCAAGGCTCCTAACGTGAAGCCACCCCATGAGGACATGTCTGAGAACACTGCAGCTGAACTATTCATTCACACTGACCTCTGCATCTGGAAGAAGTGACCAGACCAAATGTACATGGCAGGTGTCAGGAGACTCCTTTCAGGGGCTTGTTGAGTTCAGTGGAAAGAGGCGTTATTAGAGTCAGGAAAGTGATGCTCTTGTAAAACATGACATTGTGTGACTGTTTGGTGTTTATTCTCCCGCAATGACTTCCAAATCAAGCTCACATGGTTTGACATCAAAAGATGCCCATTAGAAATCCAGTCTGGGGCAAATAAGATATTCAGCACACTGTTTGTAGTAAGCATCTCTTTTTGCCATCTCATTTCTTGGGACGATTGTTGGGTAGTTTCGGGATAGCTCTGGCCCCAGTGAGAATTGGGTCTTGGGGTCAGCACATGGCAGTGACACAGGGTCAGGCATCACAGCACTGTCAGCCTGCTGGACTCGGTATCCGGGGAGGATGTGCATCTCTGAAGGTTGACACCAGCAAGAGATCAGAGCTGTTTTCTCTCCCTTCTCTAATAAGATGCAGGGGGAAACTCTGAAGGTACCGGAGCCTTGGAAGGTGGGGACCTGTGACTACTGGTGGTCTGATTGGTGGCTCACAGATTACTTGAGAGCTAGCCTTCCTTCTCTATAAGTAGTTAATGCTCAGGGAATACAGTGCTCCCTTCCCAATGATCTCTGGGGGGACTTGAGAGGAGCCCATTGGTGTTCATCATCAAAGGCTGAGACAATAGCCCTCAACCTTTCTCCTCCCATGGGGGGAGGGGGGAGAAAACAAAGAAAAGTCTCTAAACTATTTTCAAGATGGATGGTGGTGGTAGTGGAATGGCTTCTTGGGGATTGAAAAACGAACTCTTTTCACGTAGATAGTACAAATGGGTGTACACAGTACAGGAATGTTTATTTTCATCTACCTCCTAAAATGTTCTTAGGCGGCGACTGGAGAAAATCATCTATAAAAACTCTTTAAATGCGCAACAGTGAAAACTGTTGGAAAATGCTCCTCTAAGCTGAGGATCCTGAGCCTGGATAAAAGCAGAGCCTGGGCAGGTAGATAAACAAACTGTGTTCTACCTCCCGACGCATGGAGGTTCTTGCTCTGCAGAAAGAGATGCAAAAGGTCCTGAGTGATAAGCCCTGGGGCTTTGCTGCCTGGGGCACCCTACTCTCATCAGCTGTGAGACAAGTATGCAAGCCAGGTGATGTCAGCAACTTCCCAGGTTGCTTCCCATCATGCTTATCGGCCATGCTTATTCCAGAGCATGCTCTTTCACATTGTTAATGCTCCAGCGTGCTGGAGAGAGACAGAGAGAGAGAGAGAGAGAGAGACAGACAGACAGACAGACAGACAGACAGACAGACAGACAGACAGACGCTTCCCATCTTCTCTAGTTAAGGCAAGGATAGAAAGATAGCTAGGAGTCTGAAAGGGAGTATCATCCTGGTCCAAGCTAACCAGGGCCGTTAGGAAAGTTTCTAAACTGCTTACCTTGTACTGGAGGACGAGGAGGAAGAGAAGACATCAAGCTTTCATGCCATGGGGCTGCCAGCATCAACCCAACCATCCGGGCCGCTGTGGGAGCAGCCTCCTGCCCTAGTCTGCTTTTGGGGGGATGGGCTGGGAGAGTCCTACAGCATCCTCAGGTTTATGAGAAAGGAGCCTTCACTGCCATGAGACCTAGCTCCTTGTGAGTCCCTGGGATGCTCTCACACCTGGATTTGCTTTGTTGTTGTCCCTGTCCGGTTCCGCTTCCCTTCTCCGACTCTCTCTTCTTCCTCTCCCTTTTTCTTTGGTCTTGTACAAACCCCAACCATTCAACAGTTCTGAGAGTAGATAGTATTTACCTCAATAATGGTAGTCTCCTTTCGTTTCTTTTTAACCCTCAATTCAGATGACGGCTCTAAACCCACGCCCACGATGGAGACCCAGCCTGTGTTCGATGGAGATGGTAAGCCCACCATAGTAGTTCCTAATCTTATTCCCTCCACCCATGTTCAGAATTGGGCAAGATATTAGCGTTACATGTTTGTTTAAGCGTCATTGTTTTTTTTTTTTTTTAATTTCAGAATTGGGCAAGGTATTATTAGCTTTGCATGTTTAAGTTCCATTATTATTATTATTAATATTTTAGTTTTTAATTTCAAATTTTCCCAGTGCAAACTGGGTTGTCCTAACCTTTAAAAAAACGTGACGCTTCCAAGTAATTGGTACACACTCTCTACTTCTGGACTGGCCCTCTGCTCTTCTCAGGCTTCCTGCCTGTAGCCAATGTCCAACAAAAACATGGTTTAGACAGACCCTCCCAGCTGCCAAGACCAGGGAGTCATGGTGGGAAAGGCAGTGAGACTGGGGACGCCTCCTCAGCATGTGACTCAGCATTTAGGACTGCACTCTGTGCCTAGAGTTGTACTGGGTTTCTGTGGGATGAGAAGGAGGTATATGAATGTCCGTGCTCTCGTGGCAACCATGAGAGCGCTCCATGAACTGAGTCCTGTGGTCCTGGTCTTCATTGTGATAGACATTTACGGAAGAAAGAGTTGCCATTGTTCTGGGAAGAGTAGTGAAGATGTGGGTCATGAGCTGGAGCTTTTGAGGAGAAGGAAGGAATCTGGGTGTTCCAGACAGTGAGGTCTGGCCAGGAGCAAGGGGGAGAAGGTGTGGGTTTGTGCCACCATTAGAAAAGTAGGGGAAAGAGACCGGTGAGTGGGGTTAGCTGGGCTAGGGCATGGGGATCTGGGGGAGTTGATTTGGGACATTTGGGAGAAGCATTCTAAGTAAGTAGATGATGACCATATCAAAATCAGGAGTCGCAGGAGGCAAGGAGAGTGGATTGGAGGAGCTGGGGCGAAGAAGCCCAGACTCTTCTCAAGGTGAATATACTTGGGATTCTATTCTGTGGGGACTTTACTGAGTGCTCTAGATCCCTGTTAACAGAGAGAGTAAGGTTTCCAGAAAGCTTGATAATGAAGTTCAGCTTTCAGAATACACCCTATAGCAAGATTTTTACCAGTTCTCTGCTGAGTGTATCTGCATCATTGGACAGGGGACAGAGAAGTTAAACAAAGCCGTGGTCCCATGGCTAGGGAATGGGCCAGGAGCAGCTCAGAGAGAACTGAAAGGGGAGTCTCTATAATCCACCAACACCCTCCTTTGTCATTAGAAAGTGTGGATCCTAGGTGTTTAGGTAGAGAATAGAGATGATGTCATCTGGGGAGACCATCCTGGTGCTGTCATTGACTATCTGGTTGCTGCATAGTATATTTGGATGACCCCACAGAATTTCCACACCCTTACTTAGCCTGCTGAGAGCCTACAGCTACCCTGGGGTGGCCTAGATGAAGGTGCTTGGTGTGTGCCCCACCTGCACAACTCAGTCCCTTCTTCCCCACATGGAGCAGAGGCTCTGCAGGCTGAATCTGCTGTGGTTCAGCTGTTTCCTCTAAAATAGTCTCTGTGGTGTGTTTGGCATTCCTTTGTTGATTTATCCCCTTTAAATCGTCTCCCAGGGAAGCAGCTGAGAGAGACTTGGCTTGGTCCATGTTCCTCACCTCCTGGGATAATATTTGTATTCCTTGATGGAGTGGCTTGGTGCCTCTGGATTCTGACCACTCTGGGTTCCAGCACAGGATGCCCTGGTTGTAGCTTAAAAGCTGATGGGCAGAAGCACTTCCGTCGCAAGGAAGAGAGAGTGTGTTGGCACTGGGATGGGGTCAATATGCCAAGAGGAAGATAGCTGAAGCTTTAATGCCTAGGCTTCTAAAATGCTTATTAAAAATCTGGGTTGCCAAGCGGCCAGTCTGGAGCCGCAGCCAGTGAATCTCTCTTCATCTCTAACCACGCCTACTAATCAGAGCTGATCTAAGGCTGCTCCATCAACACTCCAGGCCCCAGCCTACCACTTGCTATTGAAGAGGGGCCTTCAGGCTCTTTCCCATCACTCTTGCTGCTGCCCTCGCGTGTGCGGTGTTGCCTGTGAATGCTAAATCTGCCATCCCTTCCAGCCCACTGCCAATAAACAATATTTAAGGGGGAAAAAAAAAAAAAATCTGGGTTGCATTCTGTTTTGTCTACTTCTTTTTGCCCACCTATTTACACACATTTTTCTTTCTCTCTTGTTTATTTTTTTTTCGAGAAATCACAGCCCCTACCTTATGGATTAAGCACTTGGTAATCAAAGACTCCAAGTTGAATAACACCAACGTAAGAAATTCAGGTAAATAACCTTCCTTGAATTATATACGAATTCAACCCTCTGTCCCTCGATGCACCACAGCTGCTCTATGACTTCTAATCATGTGGGCTTGTTTTCTTCTCTCTGTTTCCTTTTTTTCCTCTCCCATCTGCCTTCCCTTCCTCCTTCTCCTCCTCTCACACCACCCTCACCCCTCCACTTCTTCCTCTTCTGTTTTTCTCTCTAATTCCTTTTCGGAGACAGATTCTCATTATGTAGCCCAAGCCAGTCTCAAACCGGTGTTCCCTCCATCCCAGCCTCCCAAGTGTTGGGGTTGTGCCATTCTGTCATCTTTTACATGAGCCATTTAATGTGTATTATCTTCATTTTCTACAGCTATAACATAAGGAGATCAGATGAATTAGTTAGCCTCTTCTGGTTTCTATTTTTTTTTTTTTTTTTTTTTTTTGCCCCTCTCTGTCCCCGTCAGCGGGGACGCTGTACTTCTGAGGCCGAGAGGACGTGGTGGTATGTTTTAATATTTGGCTTGCCTTATCTGAATG
>NC_034596.1:76368384-76428626 GCF_900095145.1 Mus pahari
AAGGAGATCAGATGAATTAGTTAGCCTCTTCTGGTTTTTTTTTTTTTTTTTTTTTTTTTTTTTTGCTATAGCTAGAATCAACTTCTATGAGCAGTTGATCTGTTTGGATGACAACATTTGTTAATATGTTTTAATATTTGGCTTGCCTTATCTGAATGCCACGCAGCAGAATTTGAAGGAAGCAGACTGGGCATATGGAAGTTGGACTTCAAGCCCAACAGACTTAGTTCTTCTGTTTTGAGACTTTAAAACTGCTTATTGCCGTGCCCCTTCTGAGCTGATCTTTTGGGAATTGTGATGGTACAAAGATGATACACTTTGAATAGTCACATTCATAGGACTTACTTGAAACAGTATTTGACGCCAACAAAGATCAAGCTCAACCAAGTTCACTGGCCATCACTAACGACTCAATATTCACCAGCAGGAAAGACCATAGCAAACCCGAACTGTGTCACTGGCAGGGAGACTCATACTTTCACTTAGGATGCCATTATGAGAAGTATCGCTTAACATAATTTATGTTGTAGGCTGAGTTTGATGTAGCCCCATGCTTCCCTTATTGGTGGCAAGGGCTATGAACAAAGGATCCCCACCATTAAACGGACAGGCAGAGTTTAGTGTGAGCACTGATCACTGAATGAGTGTGCTATCACTGGCACCACTATTTTACTTGTGTGCCAGCTCTGTGTTAGTGGTGGTAGCATGGAGGCTGCAGTCCAGCGAGTGAGACAGAGGTGAATCTATAACACAATAGTGGGTTTTTCTTGGGCTGGTCAGTATTTTTCCGTGTGACTGACTGACTACTGGATATGAGATGGAAGTGTGGGATGGGGACATAAAGAAGGCTGTGTGAACTTCTTGGGCTAGAGTGTAACAGAATGGTACATTGGTTAAAGCACAGGCTTTGGAATTGGCAAAACCTCGGTGTATATCCTGATTCTAACACACTGAGTGACTCTAGTCAGATAAAAGTCATTCCTTAACTGTAGAGTGGGATCATGGTCTGTCCCTCAAAAGGTTCACTAAGTTAATGTCTATGTGTTTCCTGACCAATGCCCGGCTAAATGATGAATGGTAGATGTAGTTATGGATTATTATTATTATTGACATTGTTGGTAACTGTAAAATGATGGTGTTTTGGTTTTGGGTGCTATGCATGCTGTGACTCCATGCAGGTTCTGCAGGTGTTCTACCAATGATCGTCATCTGCAGAAACTCAAAGTCCTTTCACCTCAACTTCTTGAGTCCTAAGATTACAGATGTGTGCCACCACACTTTAACCAATGACAGTGTTTATTGTGGCTAAGTTAGAGGAAGCTAGTGGCACATGTCTTTCTGAGCTGTAATAAAGCAATGGCGTCAGGCACTGATCGCCACCCCTATTGGTTTATGTAGTTCTCTATTGTATGATGATAGGGTCATGTTGAGGAATGGTTTCTAGGCAAGCACAACCACCTTCTTCTTGTTGTGGTGATCCAGCCATCTTTATTTTACATAGCTTTTGACTCTATAAGGTTAGTACATAGGACAGGATAGTTGCAGGAGCTGACTGTCCTTTAGAAGAAATAGATCAAAGAAATTATTAGTCTTTGATGTTTTAGTATCTGCATAGCAGACTAGAATATTCTCTGTCATTATCACCTGGCTGTACTGACTGATACCTGTCAATCTTATTGATGGAATCAGGTATAAAAGACACGGTTCTACAAGAGGAGATAGCGGATAACAAGTGGCCAGATCATTGACTGTTTTTTCAAATAAGGTTTTATTAGGACACAGTGACACCGGTTTATCTCTGTGTTGCTTATGGCCATTTGCATTCACAAGAATAAGCTTGGATAGCTGTCATGGAATCTTGTGTGGCTTGTAAAACTTAAAATATTTGCTTTATGATCTTTGGCAAAGCAAGTTCTCTGTGCCCTGGTATACACAATTGAATATGGCAGGAGTGGGAGGGACATGGATGGGGAGCTTCTCACCCAGGGTTTTTGGCCCCTTCATAAACCAAGCAGAAATACGAGCTGTGGCTTCCGAGATGCTTTGTGATGTTCCAGGTAAGCCAGTGCCATCACGGGGACTCCTGGGGCCGCTCACGAGACTTCATCCTCTCACCATTCCCAATTCTTAGCATCCTGTTCTGGCGCAGGCTCTCACAGCTGGTTGTCAAGGAAGCACCATGAGGTCTGGATTTTCGGGCAGTGGGGCAGGGAATCTTTTATACACAAACCACATACTGGTCAAAGCATGGGCTGTGGAATCAGACAGACACGTAGACCTGGTTTCCAAGACTGGTTCTCCTTGCCTGGGGCAGCCAGTCAAATTCTCTTGAGTCTTCCTTTCCTCATATGTAAAATGAGCAGCTTCAAACAGAGCAAAGCCACCTTGGTGGAATGCCTTTTTTTGTATAGTGCTAGCCTATTCTCACATGTTGGCACATCCAGTTAATGATGAATTAGACATCCTTTGATGAGAATCATCCTTTGATGAGAATGGGAGTCTGGTCAATCAGCTTTTAGTGAGGACTGGAAGGAGCATTAGAGTTAAACACCTGAGATGGCATTCTGTTAGACTTTAATGAAAGACTCTAGGCTCAGGAGGTTGGAGTCCGACTCTGTGGAGTTCGCCTGGATGAGAGCTCATCTTCTCAGTCTTCTCTCAGAAAGAAAAAAAAAAGCAATTCCAGTTTCTTTTACACCCCAAACATCCTTTTTTCACACTCAGACCCTGTGACGCCAGGTTTGTTTTCTGGCCTGGGGACTGTTGATGTTGGAAAGGTTCCACTGGGCGCCTGAAGTTGTGCAATAACATGACACACGCTCGCCCGCAGACATTGTATCCAGTCTTCTCCCTGGCTGGAAGGTCTGGTCCTTTCTGGAAAGCTTTACCATGTGTTCATAAGGCTGCTGTGGCCTTTTGAGTCCTTGGCAAGTTCAGCATATGTAGGTTTGTCTTTCTGACATCTCCTTTATGACCGCTTTCCTCATATGTCTCTTTTACAAGCATCCATGCTCCAGGAGAACTTTCTGTATCTGGGAAGATGATGTTCCTGGTCAACTTGAGAGCAGCATGTCCCAGAGGAGTGTGGGCCAGAGCCTCTGCTGCTTTTTCAAGGAAATATGAACTCCTGCTGAATTTCTTTCTTTCTTTTTTCTTAAATTCAGAGTTAGGTATCATGACATTTCTTAAAATACCTAGCATTTAAAATGTGTTTAAACCATCTCTATTTATAGAAGAAGGTAAAGAGAAAAGATAACAAGAATTAAGCTCCATATAGCCCTTCATTTCAACCCACTGGTTCTAAGCTGAGTATAAGAGGATACTTTTTAAGTCTTTAGGATTTGTGTCTTTTTGTTTGTATTTGGAAAAATACTGTGCTTGCTCTTCTGAGGAAGCGCAGTCTCTTAGGAACTAGGGTCATGGACGTGGCCACCACGTTCTTTGAGGGCCATGGTGATGCTCTATGACTCCATCATGTTTCCCTTTACCCCGGGAGCTGGGCTAGCACCTAGACCCTCTTTGTCTCTGCACCCATATCTTTTCATTTCTTTTCTCCTTGACATTTTGCAATGAACTGAGAGTCCCGTTTCCTTTCACCTGAGAGGCTCATACACATGTCCCAGGTATGTAGGTGGACAGAATCCTCGCCCTTACCCATTTGGGTGCACCGTTGTTCTCCTAGGCAGGCTCTGGGCCACTGGCCACAGGAGAGATTGCTTTTCCACCCAGGAAGTTTCTTCTGGGATAGTGGCTGTGACTGGGGCTTGGGGTCACCGAGGCAATGACACTTTCTGGCTGGATCCCCACCCCCCACAAGACTCTACTCTTTGCCCAACTGGAAACCGTGGGCTGATGTAATGACCTGAGGCTGGAAAAATAAACAGCTTGCAAGGAAACCAGTGGTAGCCCTGTAAGCAAATACCCCACAGCCACCTGGAATCTCATACATGACGTGATTGGGAGGAAGAATGAGTAATCTACCAGCATTAGCAATGAGCTCTGGCCCAGGCTTGTGTGCGTTTAAAATATCTATATGAAAACACACTCTGCAACTGGCCTTTTAGGTTATCTGCCTTTTGAGCTCATGAAGATGCCTCGGTCAATAATGGCCAATAGAATTGAGATGAGGATGAGACCATATGGTTCTTCCCAGGGCGTTCCCTGACAATAAATGCTTTGTCTTCTCTCTCTCTCTCTCTCTCTCTCTCTCTCTCTCTCTCTCTCTCTCCCTCATCCTTTGTTGAAAGGAAAGGTGAGAGACCTGTAGTGCAGTTCTACCTAACTCTAACATTGGCTTGGCTTTCTTGGTTACCTTACTCTGTCACCCCATTGTCTGCTTGCAGTGATGGGATGGGAGGTATGTGGCCATAGGGTTCAGACTCTGGGACTTCCTCTGCCTGTGAAAGTCTTGTGTCTAGAAGTGAGTTTCATGTGCAGTTTGATGTTCCCTAGCAAAACCAGGGCCCATATATTCCCTTTGTCCTTAGTTGTTGAGGTGCCATCAAAGAGCCTGCCTAGGTACTGTAACTGATTCACCGCAAGTTTCTGGAAGTCAGGGATGAACTTGGCTTAAGTCTGAGAGCCTCCTTTATGTGTAAAAATGACTTCGCAAGTAAGGAAAGTGTGAAGCTTATCACCACACATATAATATTCGTATTCTGAGGGGAGGGGGTAAAGGTATACTTAATTTTGACAAAATAATAATAATAATAAACCCCACTTTCATTTTTCCCTTTGTCTGTGTCGTCTCTTCTTCTGTTGCCTGAAGTTGAATTTTCTGTGTTTTGGACCTTCTGGTACAGAGCCTGCAGGTAGGGTCAATGAAATTACCAAGAAAAGCTGGGAAGAAGCCAGGGCACTGTTTCCTGGTACTTCCACTACTGTGAAGTATTTCCCGGCTGTTTGGGCATCTCTCTTGGCTTTGTGACCTGAGATGTGTGGCTGTGAGCCAGGGATGCTTTGGGGTGAGGGAAGTTGAGAGAAAAGATGTTTATGTGCTAAATTGAGGCAATCCATCCCAGAAGAAATCCCCCACCTCTCCCTAAGAGCTCAGCATCTCTCTGTGTGGGAAGTGGGTGTTTACCACTTCAGACCATGGTGAGCCATGCTTGGCCATTTTAGGTTCTGCAGAGAGTCTATTTACATAGGATGGCTGTACTGTTTCCTTATTCCTCTGCACCCATGATGCTTCATCCTAACGGCACATTTACCTCTGGGGGAGAGCTGCCCTCAGCCAGCACTGGTGATTTGAGATGTTAGGTCTGCTAAAGATGGAAATTCAGAGGCACAGCAAGCTAGCTGTGACTCATGAGCCACATAACAAACAGTACCCCAAAGGTGTATGGGGTACAAGGGAAGCAGTTGCCCTTGACTCTGTCTCTTCCAGGTGCTCAGCTTCCAGTGAGTTGAGCAGCTGAGTCTGGGAAGGTATGCCTGCTCCTGTCTAACTGTGAGCGTGTGGGCTAGTCGAGGGAGCAGCACAGGGGCGGGGGGGGGGGAACCTTCCTGCACCACCACTGACTTTGTAATGAGAAAGCGAGAGTCCAGCTATCGAGAGCTCATGCAGGGCTCTAAGCTCAACAGAAGTTATGAGGCACTAAGCCTGAGATGGTGGGAGAACAACACCGTGAACATGTAAGGAAGGACTGCCCATTGGGTAGCCGTGTCCCATAGGCAGGGTCAGTGATGTGCTTCACTACAGCAGGGCGAGCAGTTTGTCAGTGATTTTTTTTTTTTTTTGAAGTTCTGGAAGTTATTGTAAAAAGCAGACAGACTCATTAAGATATCGAAATAGAGAGCTAGAGAGATACATATAAATGTTCTCTGAACTGTTTACCCTTTATAGTATGTACCAGGATAGACTGCTCCCATAACCTGGTCCTTGGTCTGCCATTACAGATCAATTGAGGAGCCAAGTTAAACATTGGAGTTAGAATATTGGATATAGTCCACATGGAGTTGAGGACACTGCCACCTTAGACTAGTTAATTAGAGTAGCAGCTGCCGCTGTCCACTCTACTGTAGCACCAGGGTAAATGTACTTTCCCTTGCGGTGTCGGGTATCTAAATTGATGCCTTATACATGCTAAGTAAGCATCCTACCGCTGAGCTACAGCTTAAGTTCCATCTTACAGACAATAGCTGTGGGGCATGTGTAGGGGCTACTCTGCTGGTACAGGTAAGGAACTTTGAGACTTGTTCAAGATGAAGAGCTAAGTGGGAGAAACCCAAAGACGATGCTCTTGACTACCATGACTACCATGACTGCCATGACTACCATGACTGCCATGACTGCCATGACTACCATGACTACCATGCTGCACTGCTTCTGTTCTGACTGCTGCCGGCGTCTATGAAGTCTTCTACTGTGTGAGTTCCTTGGGTGACGTGTACAGGAGTCAGAGTGCTGGACACATCCTGGCTTCAGATGCAGGGCCACGGAAGCCCAGGACTCCTCAGCCCTGTCTTCTGCTCCTGGAGCATTCCATCTGAACGCTCCAAGTTCCTCCTGGCTCTGGGGAACAGCCATCCAATTGAGATGATACAGCATCCCAATGTCTCCCTCTGGGACAGAACTGAAGGTGCTCCTTCCTTAACTAGTTGGCCCACGGGGTAGGTGGGTCCTCCAGAGCATTCTCTGAGGTCCCTTTCAAGGTCTGAATGAGGGATGATGTCATTTTTTTTTACTTCCATTCTTGGCATATATTTCAGTGCAACAGTTTTGTTTGTCTGTTTTTGTTTTTAAGATAGGGATGAAAAAAAAACCTATTGCAATTGAAGAGGTATCTTTATGAAATCTGTACAAATTCTGTTTCTGATTCCTCACTTCTATACTGGTTTGAACAACCAGAGGGTGACTTTATTCTGTTAGTAGATGGCTTTTTGCTTTTTCCCTGTGCTGGCAGGGTCTCTCCTCTGGGGCTCTCCTTTTCTTAGCGGACGGCCTGTCTTTTGTTCTGAAGGGAGCTTGGAGTAGTGGCTCCGTGGACTCTTCCTCTCTGTGGGACTGTCAAAGCCACACAGATGACTCCAAGTCACACAGAATGGAGAGCTGGGAACTGGCTTTGGCCAAGTGGCCCTCACTGACAGGTGATGGAAAACCCAATGGTGAAAGGTTCTCGGAAAAACTATCCTCTGGGGGGGGGGGGACTTAGCCCCTCTTGAAAAAAAAAAAATGCAAAGTCCACAGTAAGAAAAACAACCTATTCATATAAATGACTTGAAGCCATAGGTGCCAAGACTCCATGTGGCTGCATAAACAGAAAGGGTGGCTCAGTGATGTTCTGTAAATCATTCCTGAAGATTATGACTCTAGCTGGCCCTCCCCCAACTCGGCACCATACCTCCGGTTCCCACACCAGTCCTTTCAACAATATGGGCAGAGCTGTAAAGCCCAGGCCTCCCTTGCTGTCTGTCCTTCTCCTGCAGTCTGCCTCTCCACCAGATTCTCAGCCACTAGGCCACCCTGGGGTAGCCCTGTGTTCTCTCAGACCTGGAGAAGCCTGCGGTGGGAGCCACACCATCTTAATGACACCCCAGGAATTTCATGTCACTTTTTAGAAAGATTCTTTTTAAAAATATATATGGCTTGTTATTGTGGGTTATTGTTCAGCATTTCATTCATTTTTGATAAGAGATGAGAGGGACAAGAGGTATTTGAAGAGGTTTCACGGTCACTGCTGTTGACACAAGGCCAGTGTTTTCCTTAATATTCTTGGCCCAGCAAGATGACTCCTTTTGCAATGAGTGTAAGCAAGCGCCCCTCACTCTCCCAGGCTGAATCACCCTTTATTGATGTTTACCCCCATGAGAGCATGCAGTCTCGAGGGGCTGAGGATGGAGGGTGTGCATTCCTAGGATGAGCTGGGGTCAGCCCCTGCCGTCTCAGGACCACTGGCGGGCGCTCATTCTGCTGTCCGTGGGCCTCCTCCCTGGAGCGTTGGCTAGAATAAAATCCTTGGACTAAGTCCCCTCATGAATTCTTTTTCTGTGAGAGTCCATGGTTCTCTGAGGGAGAAGCAAACCAGAGATGGGGGTGGTGAAGAGATGGGCAGGAGGGAGGTAATGAAGTCCTAACCTATAAGCATTACAGTTGGTTAGAGTCACAGTACCAAGGCTCGAAGGCACAGAATCTCAGCTGAGCCGGGGCTGCTCCCTGACCTTGTTCCAATCAGGAGCCCTCGGAGATGGCTTCAGGGACAGAGAAAGACCTTGAGTGAGGATAGGCTGACATGTCAGGGTTAGTTCTTCCTAATGGATCATATAATTCTCAGAAATTTCCTGGCCTTCTCAGAGCCTAATATGGTACGAGACTCAGTATATATCCATTCAACAGCCCTGGCTCACACAAGTCCCCAGCACTTCTTTTATGGCATCCTCTGAGCCCTAGAATGTTTTGTCACCCACAGCCCCATGCTGGGTCCTCCTCTCTCCAGACACTGTCCCAAGTCCTGTTAGTACCCCACTGTCTCTCATTGTCTATTGCAACAACATAAGCAACTCTCAGGAGGACTAAAGAGGCTCCTTTAAAGAGCTACTACGTCTTTATCCAGAGAGACAACTTCCTTGGTCAGGGCATCCTCCCGGACTGCAGTTTTTTGTTTGTGTTCTTGATATAATATCTCACAATGCAGCCCAGGCTAGCTTCAAACTCCTGATCTTTCTTCTTTAGCTCCCCTGTTCCCTCCACCCCCGACCTGTGCTGAGGTTCCAGATATGGACCACCGCAACTGGCTCACGCTTCTCAGTTTTTCTAGGTATTTGTCTCATCTTTCCTGAAGTTTTTAGGATGCTTCACTTCCTTTAGAAGGTCCATTTGGCTGAGAGCCTGACTCTGTTGTTTGGCCCAACACTGCCTCGAGATTGCCATGTAAGCATCCATAGTTGCTTTTACTTAGGGCGGATTACTTTGCACAGTGGGGGCCAGCTTCATGCAATCAGATCCAAGACTTAAGAAGAACTCTGCCTGGGGACTGTCATGGGAAGCCCTGCTTTTGTGTCTTTCAGCTGTGGGTGTGACCTATTGATCTGAGACTCAAGGCTGCCTCCTCTTGTCTACCTGCATTTCTAACTGACTGGCTTGCCTGCATAGTTTAGACTTGCCGTCTCCCTATTTCATGAGCCTCGTCCTTAAAATCTCCCTCTCACTGTGTGTGTGTGTGTGTGTGTGTGTGTGTGTGTGTGTGTCTGTGTGTGTGTATGAGAAAGAGAGAGAGACTTGTGAGTGTGTGTTTAAGTGTGTGAATGTGTGTGAGTGAGAGAGAGTGGAGTGAGTGTGTGTTTAAGTGTGTGCATGTGTGTGAGTGAGAGTGGAGTGAGTATGTGTTTAAGTGTGTGCATGTGTGTGAGTTTGTGTTTGAATGTGTGTCTGTGTGTGAATGTGTGTGTGTGTTTCTGGAGAACCTTGAGTGATATAGTCCTTCTTTGGCAGCAACCCCTTCCATCATCTCCCCATCTTTCTCCACCATGAAATGTCTGTTTTCTGTCACCACAGGAAGGGCGGCCCACTGGTTGCAGATGACTTGACTTTCAAAGGTGTTTAGTTAGGTGTTGGTCACTCAGGAACTTTCCACTTCCTCCTGTCTCTTCTCCTGAAGTCAGTAATCTGAAAGTTAGACCGGTCTGAATCCTGTAATGTTTATGTTTGTTGGTCATTTTTCTTTTAAAAATACATATAAAAGACGAGGAAGGAGCAGAGTCCTGGAAGAGCGGATAAACTCTGAGCTCCAGCAGCGATAAGGGGTTAGCTAAGAATTCCTTCTGTCCGCCCTCTCTGCTCCTAATTACCATGGGGGATTGTGAGGTACCGAGACTTGAGCCGGTCCTAGCAGACAGCGGCGTCCTCTGTGCTGATCCCATTTTTGGCCGACATATAACGACCTGGGCTCTGGGCCCCAGGACAGGGTTTGTGTTCATCTCACTCAGCCTGCCCTTCCAGCCCTGCCTCCACCTTGCTCAGAGCTCTTCTCCCCTGGTTCCTCTCTTCCCTGGCACGTGTGACTGGGGCAAGGCACACTGGATGTCTTCTGGTGGCAAGGCCAGGACTTCGTGTGTTCCCAACTCGGGATGCTTTGGTGTTGTATTTCTTCTTTGAGTCAGAGGTTTCTTTGCCAAGTGGAGACTGACTAAGTTCTCCCTGCTTGGCACCATCGAGGGAAAGGTTGGAAGGACATACGTGGAAGTGTACAAGTGGGTGTGGTTACCCATCCCCAAGCTTGCTCTCCTAAGGTGTGGGTTATGTCTTCGAGGCATATCCAGGTAGCCCTGGCTCGTGCTCATAGTTACAGGGCCAGACCTTTCCATCTTATCTCTATTTCACAAATTTTCCTAAGCAGAGATGAAGTGTTTTGGAATGGCATGCATTCACGTCAGCAGAGTTCCTTGCTCTGTGACCTAATGTAGTGAACAAAGAACCTCGAAATCGGTCCTAGCTTGCACTCTGTAAGCCAGCCTGAGAAAACCAGAAGTGGACGGTGGGACTCATATGGGAGGTGACTGACAAGGGTCCAGTGTGGCTCCAAGGATGGCTTCTGGGTCCTCAGATACATAAATGAGTCTCCACTCCCTTAACTTACTCATCAGTGTTTGTATGGCATCCAGGGTGCTGACTGAAGGGCTTGCAGGGGCTACAAGGATCCCCTTGGCTTAAAGTGACCAAGAGCTCAGCAGCTCTAGCTAGTATCTATAATACTTTGTACTCATTGTTTCTCACAAGCTAGCTCAAACCTACGAGTGTATCAGAAAAATAATTTATTCTTGCCAGTGTTATCTGTCTGTTTGATAGAATGGCTATCTCACTAGTTTCACATGAATTGGCTCTGGGGCTATTCTAAATGGAGGACAGGTGGGACTGGAACATCCAAGATGACCTGTGTCATGTTGCTAGCAGACCAAACCATTTCCCTCTGCTCCTTCAGCAGCTAGAGAATATACAAGAAAGAGCACTCTATGTGGTGCTCTTAGGACTCATTGAAAGCAAAAGCAGAAGCCGCAAGCCCTCTGAAGGCCTGGGCTGCTTCTCCAGCCTCAGCACACTGTTCTGTTGTGAGTTAAAACCAGTCAGAGTCCATGTGGATTAGCCAACACAGGGCATAGAGACACAGGCATTGGAGACTCTATTGTGATCATGCACTGTTACATGTAAGGAAAGTATAGAATTAAATAAAATTTGAATCAGCCTGTAGCAATGAAGGATGCTACTGTAGAGAGCATGTAAAGAACATGGGTGGGCTGGGCTGGGATCCCACCTCTGTCTCCTCCTAGCTATGATTTCCTCCCTCTTTCCCCCCCTCCCCTCCTCTCTCCTTCCTTCCTTCCTTCCTTCCTTCCTTCCTTCCTTCCTTCCTTCCTTCCTCCCTTCCCTCCTTCTCTCCTTCCTTTCCTTCTCCCTTCTTCTCTCTCTCCCTCTCCCCCTCCCCCACACCCCCACTCTGTGTCTTTCTTTCTTATTAGATAGTGCTTAGTGTGACCTAGGCTTGTCTCCTGATTTTCCCGATTCCATCTCTTGAATGATGGAATTGCGGATATGCACCACCACACCTGGTTTATTCAGGGCTAGGGATCAACCCCAGGGCTTCTGGCATGCCAGATAAGCACTGTATTGACTGGTCCACAGCCTCAGATCCCTAATTCATGATCTTGATCTAATTATTTAGCCAGTCTGTGTTCCTGGTGTTAATATATGTCTCCAAAGATTGGAAATAGAGTGAATTGAGTTAACATAAGTAGCAGGCCCGTCACCAAATCTGTCACTTTGTACGTACTCAAATAAATGTTTGCTATTCCCATTCACCGTATAGATGGATATGTAATAATGGGTGAAGTACAAATTGGTTTTTGATTTTCTAGTTCCAAGACAAAGAGACAGAAACCCTGAGGTCCAAGCTCCATGTGCTGAGGCTGAGAAGGGATGCTCTGTCAGAAGGAGCTGTGGGCATGAATGAGTTTGCTCTTGAATGCAGATCTTAGGTAGTCTGTTAGGTGTCTGACCCGAAGAGCAGGTGTCTGGGGTCCTCCAGTGGAGCTTCCCTCTGAGTGAACTTAAGAAAAATTCACCCTCTCCAGAGGTGAATTTCTTTTTCTTGTTTATAAAGTGTAGATCATCATAGTGCTCACGGCAGGTGGGCTAAGAGGTTAGACAGGCAAAGCCCTCCTGTTGCCTGGTACATTTCATTCAGGAGTATTTGCTCTTATCATTAATCTTTTTTAAAAAACACTTAAAGAGATATCTTTTCTTTCTGGAAGACAAATTGTATACTTTTCTCGTGTGTGTGTGTGTGTGTGTGTGTGTGTGTGTGTGTGTTCATATGGGGGTGTGGTTTAGGGTATACATGTGTATACATTCATGTGAAGGTAAGGAGTTGAAGTCATATATCTTTCTGAATTACTCTCTGCATCATCATCATCATCATTATTACTATTATTATCATCATTATTATTACTATTTTTTTTGAGACACTGTCTCTCACTGAATGTGGAGCTCAGCAGGGATGGCTGGCCAACGAGCCCCAGGGATGCTCCTGTTTCTGTCTGTTCCGTCAGTTAGTGAGGTTATGGAACTGTGGTACCTAGTCCAGGCTTTTGACCCACATGCCGGGGGTCTGACCTGAAGTCCCCTTGCTTCTGTGGCAGGCACTTCACCTACAGAAGCAACCCATATTGCCAGCCCAATTGTTCTGTCGTGTCAGGATTTTCCTTACAAGACACCAGACTTTCAGAGTGGACAGTAAAGTGACAAACCCTATATTTCATCTTCTCTTATAATTCCATGCTACACTGCATTTTCCTAGATTTGGGAGCATCATTGTCTTTATGATTTAACTCTCCATAGGTGGTCATAGACACTGAAGGATTTCCAGAAATCCATTCCCAGGGCCCAAGTCCCAGGTCAGCTTCTCTTTCAGCCCAACTCCTGCCCCAGCTTCTCCAGTTCTCAGACCCGCTGTGGTGTGAAGTTAGGTTCACCATGCGGCTGCCCTGGGTGAGGGGGAGGTGTTCCTGCTCGTCCCCATGCATCTGCATAGTCTGATTTATGGCTGGAGGGGTTGGCCTAGAGGGTCTTAATTTAAAGCCCCTGTCAGAGGTCGTCACACAAGCGTGGTGCCAGTAAAAGCTGCTTCCCTCTCCCTTTGTTTCTTTGTCAGCTCTTTCATGGCATGAAATATGAGGGAGGAATGAGGCTACCAAACTGGATCTGAGAGATCTACCCCAAGCCCCCAGTGCAATCCCCTTGAAGCCGTGTTAGTGTTTGCCTGCCAAGATCTAAGGAAGGTGGAGGGGTTAACTTTAGGGGCCATATGGGCTGCACAGATTTTCTTTTTAAAATGTCGTCTGCAGTAAGGAAGCAAACACCACATTTTATTTTTTAAGCAGTTTAACAAAAATATTAAAATCAAACAATAACATCGCCTAGCCCCCCCCCCCCAAAAAAAAGCCCGAAGCAAAACAAAGAAAGGGGAAAGAGAGATCAGGAAAAGAAGACAGGGTGACTTACTGGACAGGGCTGCCCAGGAAAGGTTCCAATAGGTGTGGGGCTTTTGCGAGTGTGTACATCTGGCATCGGGCCCCAGTCACTGTCTCCGTCTCTGCCTGGCTCTGGAGAGAGTTGGCTTGGCTCCTTGGACGTGTTCACGAATTCCTGAAGATGCCAACTACAGACACCTTTCTGCATCCCTTGTTCCTACTCCTGTCTAATGGGAGAATTAGTGAATAATAGACTCACGCCCACTAGCTTTCTTTGTCTCCCTGTGTTGGAGGGCGAAAGCAACCAGGGCTGGCTCTCGCTACTCTTGCATTCGGGGTGTGGAACATTACCCTGCACAAGGTCTGTGGTTCTGTCCTAGGGAGTGCCCCCTTGCATAGGCATCCCAGCATTCACTCGCAGGGCAGTCCGGCTACTGACCCTCCTGAAGCCTGTGGCCAGCGTGTCGGCAGGGATAACTCTAAAACTGGAGGGACATTCCAGCTCTGGAGTACACTGCAGCTCAGAGTAGCCCTGGTGTCCTGTCTGGCTTGTTGCTGCAGAGAGCCTGTGTGGTCAAAGTGCTGATGAGTCTCTGGCAGTGTAGACAGCCACGGGGAGGCTCCCGCCGGCCCTCCGGGGCTTTCACTTTGGCAGCATGCGAGACATGGGTGTCTGAGATGATTCATGGTTCTTTGGGGGCAGGCCTGGTCCTGGCTCTTTATTATGGATTCTGGACAGGAGGAGGAGAACTCATCAGCAGGAGCTGCATCTTCTCTTACAGAGAAAGTCCACTCCTGTGACCAGGAAAGACAGAGCGCCCTGGAAGAGGCCCGGCAGAATCCCCGAGAGGGCATTGTGATCCCCGAGTGTGCTCCTGGTGGGCTCTATAAGCCGGTGCAATGCCACCAATCCACAGGCTACTGTTGGTGTGTCCTAGTAGACACAGGGCGCCCGTTGCCGGGGACTTCCACACGGTAAGCCTGCTCTGAGCATCCTGAGACGGACCGGCTAGCCTCTGGTTATTCTGCCTTTATTGTCTTCACTGCCCTACTTCTCACAGACTCAAGTCACAGGAGATTGACGTCTCCTTTCCCAAGCAGATGAGGGTCTAGCCAAAGGGCCTGGGACCTGGATCCTGACCACCGATTTTGTACTTTCTCGAAACCTACTTAATCTCTCCCAACACCAGTTCCCTGATGAAAAGCTTATGTACCACCCTGGTCTTGAAGTGACAAAAAAGCAAAAAAAAAAAAAAAAAAAAATCCACATGCAGACTGGAGATGGCATTGTTATCACGCTTGCGTGATTAAAATGACATGCCTGAACATGTCTCAATGGGGGCATGTATACTGGATTGCCTTGTAGCTTCCGGACAGTTCAGGGACTATTTTACTTTCCTTCCCAGGGGCTCTAGGCTTAGTGACAGCACAGTTTGTTGCTGGGCAGTAGTGGCTGAAGAAAACTTAGTTGCTAACCCCCTTAAAATGCCTCACTTCTGTCTCTCCCCCAAGCTATGTGATGCCAAGTTGTGAGAGTGACGCCAGAGCCAAGAGTGTAGAGGCAGACGACCCTTTCAAGGACAGGGAGTTACCAGGTAGGAGACACAGCCCTGCCCGGGCGGCACCGTCAGTTCTTTGGGTTTCTCATCCCTCCACTCTGCAGGGGCCACTCTCTCCTCTACATCTGTTTTTCCAATCGGCAGCACAGAGCAAGGCATGCTGGGAAGGCTCATCATAGGAGCACAGACCTGGAAACTGTGGAATCTACAGCCAGAGTCAGCCCTGTGCCCTTGAGAACACTGTCCTCTTCCCCTCCTTGTCTTAAGAATGTAGTCAGGGACTTAGAGCTCCGTCGCTGGAGTGTCACGGTCATTTTCTAAGTCAGTGAAGTGGGGATGGCATTTTGGAAACTGTAAAGCAAAGGTAGATCACAGGGAGTGACTTCCTTGAGGGGCCTATCTGGTGTCCGCCACCTGTTCTGTGGATTGCTTATATGATGACCCTATGATGGCCACTAGGGGTGACATGAGACATACCAACAATAGCCCAAGACCCCAAAATTGATACTGGGTGGGTTGTTCCTTATTTGTAGGAAACTCCAAGTCACAATAAAAATTCTAAATACAGGCTATGTGGACTGTGGACTTTCCCCTGTAAATCCTCTTAAGTTCCTCTTCTTTGTGCACCATTCTAGAAAAAGCACAAACAATGAGAAATCTTCTCACAGGTGACCCTGTCTTGATCTACACACACATAGGAGAACAGAGAAAACAGCCCCACTCCTCTATGTAGGTGGGAGCTAAGTTCATGATTGATAGCCATTTTTACTCAGTACAAGATTAGGTCTGTCCTGGTGGAAACTGGTGCCACCTTCCTATTACCTATCAGGACTCCAAAGTGAGAAGCAGGGAATCCTGAAAGTCCGGGACTTTCTGTGTGAGGTTAGTAGAAGTCACATTGTCACAAAAGTTGAGGCAGGGAGGCCAGGGAGGCCAGGGAGCCTTCTCCTGGCCACCCCAGGACAGATGGAAATGGCCCTTCTATTTCATGCCAGATACGGCTTAATCTAGTCCTCAAAGACATGAGGTTCACAGGGTAGAGGAGACAAGTCATAGGCAGGTAAAGGAAGGCATGCACATACAGATTCAGGGCAGGTTCCCTCCAGAGAAGAGAGAGGTGCTGTGGGAAAGGCAGCAAGAACCTACTGAGTTCACACTGCTCTGTAAGACCCAGAGGGTTGGAGAGAGGAGGGCTTAGTTGCTGCAGGGGTGGGGGTGGGGCTGTGGCTGTGCTGAGGGCCCATTTGATGCAGGTGAGTAGGGCTCCCATCTCTGCAGTGGTAGGGCAGGGTTTCCCCAGCAATGCTTCTCTTTGCGGCATGGATCTGGGACAGGAACATCTGTGAGAGGGCTTTCCATGGAGGAGTCTACAGTTACCATCTCAGCTGGATAAAGGGGGCAAGAAGAGGAGGGCTTGGATATGTCCACTTAAACCACAGGTTCTCGTCCCCCTTGTCCTTCCTTGACATCAGTTCTTGTCCCCAGAGCAGAACAGTGCCTGCCTGGTTATTGTCTTGTGTACACTGGCCCAGGATATTATGGTGACTTCTGTGAGGCTGAGGGCCCTGTCTCTTGTCTTCCTGGCATTTCCATAGTTCCTTCGCAGGTACTCAGTGGAACTCGGTGGAATGGAAGAAAGCTGAGAGCTTTATTACCCTCTGGTGCTTCTGTGTGGCTTATGCATAGATGATAATGGAGGTCATTTGAACACTGAACGCATCCTCAGTCTTGGCTGGACAAAGACTCTGAGGGGGTGGTAGCTGATTGCCTTGGTAAGTTACCTATCTTCTGCCTTCAAATCTCCTCTTGTCTTCTAGGCTGCCCTGAAGGGAAGAAGATGGAATTTATTACCAGCCTGCTGGATGCCCTCACCACAGACATGGTTCAGGCCATTAACTCAGCAGCGCCCACTGGAGGTGGGAGGTGAGAATGTGTGCAGGAATGGGTGTGGCCCTGGATTCTTCAGATACTAAGGGGGGCCTGGGAGAGAAGTCTGTTTTTCTCTGGAGCATGTGTTGCCCCCAATGGCCACGATCTTGCTGTGATTCTCCTGCCTCTGCTGTCTGAGTGCTGGGATCACAGGTGTGTGCAACCACACCTTGAGAAACAGGAACATTTCAGTCAAGAGGCATCACATCTCAGCCAGCAAAGATGGTTGTCGTCCAGAGGATGCATGGTACAGTGCCATGCTCTTAGAATCCCGTCAGGAGGACAGAGCTTATATATATTCAGGGTTCTTACATAGATAAGAATTTTAAAGGGAAGGGAAAGGGCTGGTACACTAGCTACTAGCTATATGTCTTTAAGATCCTTTAAGCACTCCAGGGTCCCATGAGCTCACAGGCTAGCTTCTGGTCATGGCTCCGCTTCCTCTTACCTGGGTACATAAGGCAGACTCAGTCTAGGGGAACACAACACAAAACCTGAGAAAGATGGAGACACAGTCTGACAGGCCACGAGCGAGAGCTGCTTTGAGGGTCCCCACAACGCTCAGCAGCCTGGCATCTGAAAATAGAGTCTATGCACCCCAGTTGCCAGGAAGAAGAGAAGAGTGAGCATTTCAAATGTATACTCCCGCATGCCTATAGACGCGCTGTTGCCAAGTGCATGCTAAGCAACTGCCGGTTGATGACAACCCGGCATGAGGTTCCATTGCCCCTCTTTGTCATCTGTTTCACTTTTCATGATTTCAGTTGTTCACAGCCAACTACAGTCTAAAAAAACTGAATTGGGAAATTCTAGAAAGAAAACAGCTTATAAGCTTAGGATAACCTTTATTGTACTGTTTTGTTATAATGATCTTATTGTTAGTTATTGCTGCTAATCTCTGCTGCTTAATATATACATTTTTTCATAGGTGTGTATGTTAGGAAAAACAGTGTATTTAGAGTTCTAGATCATCTGCAGTTTCAGTCGTCTCTGGGGATCGTAGAATGTAGGAGAGGGGACTAATGTTTTTAGTTTGTTTAGAAACAGGAGAATCAGCATAAATAATGGGAGGCAGCGTGGACACAGAATCTCAGGTCTGGGTGGGTGGGCCCACCCACGGCTCAGGGGTCCAGGACACAAGTTTTCCCTCAGCCCTGTAGAGACATCAGCACCCCAACCCTGGTTTCCACGGGAGCTACTGACCCCAGGACTCAGGAGATGATGACAAAGTCAAAGTGATCCTAGAAGCTGGAAAGAGCTTCCAGGACTCAGGGCGGTTCAGGGAGGGGCACGTGAGAGCTGACAATAGGAAGTGACATTTTCACTTACACAGGGGGAGCAGGAATTGTACCACATTGTACCAGGAATGAGAGCATTTCATCAAGGAACACATGGGCAATGGGAGATGAACAAGGTGGGGCCAGGTGGGACATATGGGAGAAGTGGCAGGAAGTGGCATGAATCGGCCTGGGATATGGTATGGATAAGTCGGAGATGTAGCTGCAGAGCTGGACAGAGTCGTGTCGAGCCATGCCAGAGACATCAGGGACCACAGTGGTTGAGAGTACTTTTGAATGATCATCCTGATGGCATTATGATGCAAAACCAGGGGAAGTTTAAATGGGGTGGGAGAGCGAGAGGGTGATGGGAAAACTAGTGGGTAGAAAGGGATGATTTACCGAAGTATTCCATGTGAAATTAATAGATTCTCAAGACCTAAACGCAGGGAGAGGGAGAGAGGGAGGCGCCAGCTTCCCTCTGTGGCCTCCTAGACTGATTCGGTGGCCAAAACCAGTGCTTCCCAAATCTAAACTTAGATAACGTAGAGTTGGGTGTCTGTGGAAGCATCTATCACTGGTACACAGGCAGGGGCGCCACAAGCATCTTTAGATGACAGCGTCTCACCTCCCACACTGAGCCTTTGCTGGATGGTTAACATATCCTTGGTCCACCCCCACCCCCAACCAAGGCTCTGGAAGGCATTTTTCTATGGATCAGCTACCCACCCACCCATTCACTAGATCTTCAGTCTAAAAGGAAGGCTGTCTATGTAAGTAAGTAGGTAAGTAGGTAGGTAGGTAGGTAGGGCACTCTTGGGAGAACCAGCCTTGTCTATGTGCGCCTCCTGGTCGTTCACATGCTTCCTAAGGAGAGACTGCCAGTGGAGTGGCCCTCATCCTGTAGAGTGCAGTTGGTTGTCTGTTGATGGCTTTGCAAGGAAGAGTCTGGACTGTGGCTGACTTGGCAGTTCCCATCTCCACCCGCACAGCTGGTGGGGCTTGGACCCAGCTCCACACGGGGCTCAGTCAGCCTGCTTGGATTGGCTCAGGCCTCCTGGCCAGCCCTCCTCACCTTCTCTAAAACTGCTTAGGACAGCAGAATTGGGCCCCAGATCTTGGCCAAAGCAGGTTGTGGTAAATGGGCGAGGCTCTCCAGCGATGTGTTACAGCCAAAATCTGCCAGGGCCAAGGCCACAGAATCAAAACTGAGAGTGCTGCAGGAGGATGGCCTTCACCACCCTTAAAATTGGGAGACGGCTGAGTGTGTCTGTTCAGGGAGTGACCTGGTTCTAGTGGGTTTCTCTCTCCCTGAAGGCAGAAGTTACTAAAATAGCCTAAAGGCAGAGTCACTGAATGTATCTTGACTATAGAATATAGAATATCCTGAATATAGAATGAGGTATCCTTGGGAAGGCAGCTTTCCATACCACATCTGAGAAAACGTAGGTAGTCGGCCTACCCAGGTAGCCCTTTTGGAAGAACTTTACCCATGAAAGGGTCCTTATAGGCACCGCGGAGATGCAGAGATTGCTCTCGGAGTGAAGGCGCTTGCCATCAAGACTGAGCACCTGAGCTAGATCGCGAGAATCTATATGGTGGAAGGCAAGAACTGACTCCCGTCGGTTGTCGTCGTGTACTGTGGCATGTACACCCACACACAAAGATTCATACACACACAAATAAGTGAATGAATGCAAAGAAGAAAACTGTAAAAGAATACTTAGGGAAGCTTGTGTGACCTGGGCGGGCAGTGAGATGTGACTTTGAGGTAAGGGTGTAAGTGGCAGAGTCTGTGATGGCAGAGATGGACTGAGATGGCTCCTGGAAAATCCGTCTCACCTATATCTAGCACTCCCCTGCAAGGGGAAAAATCTCAGAATTGCTCAGTTCACAGAGGTCTCTGGTGTTTTCTCTTGCACATGCTCGGTGTTGCTCTGGCTATCCCAGATCATGTGATACATCAAAAGTATAAAGGTCCTTGGTGTTTGTTCTAGTAATGTGTTGGTTCCCAAGTATGGCCCTGCCGTCACCCAGTTTTGAAGTAGAGCTGAAGCTTTGTTACTTAAGGGGACTTCTGGTGAGCCAAGGGATTCAAAAACAGAGGCTCGTGATGTCTGGGACGGAGGGGAGGGCGTGGAACAGAAGCCGAACCCTTAGTCCCCACAGGGCAACCAGTGGGTTGGTGGCTTGGAAGGGTCTCAGAAGACCTCTCCTGAGATATGGTGTCCTGTGCTTAACCCAGCATTCTGCCACGGGCTGGCAGCAGGCAGGGTGTGCAGGCTAGCTGTGGGAAGTCAGGGCTGCTCCACACTGAAAGATCTTGATGGGGGAGCAGAGAGGGTACAGAGGAGAGCCACGAGGGCAAAGGAACAGAGCCCAGATGAAGATCATCCCCTGGCCAACTCAGAGCTTGCAAGGTAGGAAGAACTGCTTCTTGATGCGAAATAGCCTGGAGGCAGGTAGGGAGAGCTCTGACCACAGACGTGCAGAGAACAGACAGGCGGATAGGAGGGCGCTCCAGGAACACGTGTTGGAGGGAGAAAACCTTCTCTGGCAGGGCCTCTGGGTGGGATGACCTCATCCCTTCCCGTCTCAGCAACCGAGACTTTATTATTCCAGCCTCCAGGTAGACATTACGCTATGCAGCACCTAAAGGTTAAAGGAAGAGCTGCCTTCTTCTTGGCGCTCTCTTGTCTCCCTGGTTGCCTCCCCAAGAGAGAACCTTTCTTGGGCACTCCTGTCTCCTCCAGAGATTAGGTCCTCTCTGATGTTCCCCTTCATGTACCCTGAGCACTCCCTACAGAGTTTCTGCCTGCCCACCCAGTGTACTGCAAGGGCAGCCATGAGAGCAGATGCTGTCACTAATAATGGAATAGTAACATTTAAACACAGGCTGCACAGCACCGCAGAGAATGTCAGCCTGCCCCAGACTCCCTGCCCCTGGTTTCCATGGCAGATTAAGCAGATTCCCCAGGAGTCAGAGGCCAGTGACAGCTCAGTGTGCCTTGCACCTTCCCTAAGGGTCTCTCTGGGTGGAAACTGTCAGGATGAGGTCCTACTGACATCCTTCTTAGAATCCAGGATGTCTGGGGGATTTACCCAAGACTGTGGTCAGCCTCGTTAATAACGGACCAGGCAGCTACCAGGGGTGACTAGCTCTAGCTCTTCTCTGCAGGGGCGAGGGGGAACGCAGCTTCATTTTGCTTGAAGTTCCTGTTACATGGGAGTCACTGTGAAGTAAGACGGGGTTTTCTAGCTTCTCCTCAGGGAGGGGTGAGAGGTGGGCTACTCCTTTCTAGAATATACAGTAAACCTGAGAGGGCTGTCATATCTCCAAGTGCCTTGGACATTTTTTAAGAACCATGTGTATCTTCAGAGTATGCTAGCAGGCCCTGATCACCTGGTCTAGGATCCTTGCTTGCTTGCCAGTGAACTTCCCTATCAATGTTCTGCTGCAGACTGCACACCAGTCATTTGAAATGCACTGGGTCTAAACCTCAGCTTCATTCCCCTCCCCAAGGGCAAATGATCCAGCTCATAGTGACAAGCCCCAAGGACAGAACCAGGACGTGTGGGTGCGTGCGTGTGTGTGTGTGTGTGTGTGTGTGTGTGTGTCTTTTCTTCTGTTCAGAAACTCCAACTCATCATGAACAGACTTATCATTGGCTTTTAAAAACTCTAATTAGTGTCACCCTAACTTCTTTGATGCATAAATAATTGAGTAATAAATAAAATGATAGGTAGGCCATCGAATATATATGTACACAAAGACATTGGCCTTGTAACTTTGTGGACTGTGCCAGATGTGGTCATCACTATGTATCTGGGCACAAAGATGTATTCCCTGTCACTAGTTTCTCTAAGCATTAGTTGGGGTTCTGGTTAATATGTGATCTCCTAGACCTACCCCAGACCTCCTGACTGGAAATCTTAAACTTTACAGACTCACCCCAGAAGGTTTAGAATATGTGTGCTTTAGAATCTCTGTTTGGGTCTGGGGAGATGGTTTGGCAGTCAGAGAACAAGCAGCAAACACAAGAACAGAGCTTAAGTCCCATCTGTGAATGTAAATTCTGGGAACACACCTGTAACTCCAGCACTCAGCAAGTGGACATAGAGTATTCCCAGTAAGCTGGCTAGATCAACTGTGTTAGGGAGCTGTGGCTTCAATTGAGAGACTCTGTCTCAATGAATAAAGTGAGCGTGACCAAGGACCACTCTTCTATCCACAAGCACAAAGCCAAGGCTGGGGGCGTCACACATCTCACCTACCAGCCTTTATATTTTGAGCTCTGCTTCTCCTAGACTGTGAGCAGCCTGAGGCTGAGCTGACATCCCCAGTTCTGGCACTGGGTGTGGTGACCACTCAGTGCTGGGCTCCATACAGGAGTTCAGAAAGCATCCTATCTAACAGTGATCTTTGGATCATGAGAAGGACAGTTTAGGTACTAGACATGGCTTACTCAGGTGGACTAAAACTACATAATTTCTCTCCAGTGCCTATGTACACTAGAAATGTCCTGGCTATTTCAGAGGGCCAGGCAGGTCAGTGAAATAGCATCACTTGGAGGCCCCTAAGAAAGAACTATTGCTACCTGATGGCTGGTAGCCCAGCATGAAGACTGTCTCGGGTTAGTCTTTGTTGCTGTAACAAAATACCCTGGGCTGAGTAATTTATAGAGAAGAGTTTTATTTTGACTCACATTTCTGGAAGTCCAAGA
The DNA here is from genome assembly GCF_900095145.1 of Mus pahari. Taxonomy (NCBI): domain Eukaryota; kingdom Metazoa; phylum Chordata; class Mammalia; order Rodentia; family Muridae; genus Mus; species Mus pahari. The sequence goes on from NC_034596.1 coordinate 76,391,335, forward strand.
GCATGCCAGCATCCATTTGACTTCTGGCGAGGGCCTCTTACAGCTTCAGCTAACACATGCTAGAAAGTACATGTAGGAAATACACACAGAGATGAAGGGAAATGGGTGTGGGTGGATATTGCTTCATAGCAGCCTCCTCTTGTAAGATCTAATATGTTTCAATAAGAACTGATTCAGGTTCTGAAGAAGGTAATTAATCTCTCTTCAAGGGTCTACCTTCATTCCCCAACACAGATACATCATTAACCAACTTCAATACAGGTTGGTGGGAGCAAATGCTTAACCGTATCGAGTACCCTGGTGTTTGGCTATTTGGGAGAGAACCACAGCAAAGCAGGTGACTCCTGCAAGATCCTGAGTGGTGTTTTCTGGGGTGGGGCTTTCTGTTCATGGCCAGGTTCTCAGAGCCAGACCCCAGCCACACCCTGGAGGAGCGAGTGGCACACTGGTACTTCAGCCAGCTGGATAGCAACAGCAGCGATGACATTAACAAGCGGGAGATGAAGCCATTCAAGCGCTATGTAAAGAAGAAAGCCAAGCCCAAGAAATGTGCCCGGCGCTTCACTGACTACTGCGACCTGAACAAGGATAAGGTCATCTCACTGCCTGAGCTGAAGGGCTGCCTGGGTGTTAGCAAAGAAGGTGAGTTCTATCCTCTGTATGCCTACCAGACCCAGGGACAGAGACCAAGGGCTGTCCTGAGCAGTGAGATCCTAGACCCCCATGTATTCACCAGCCATTTATTGGAAGTGGGCTGTGATTCAGGGCCTAGCTGCCTGCTGCAGCCATGGAACTGACTGGTGAGGTTCCCATTCTTACACAGTCTACCGAAAAGACATACTAGTTATTCATGTACTCTGTGATTAGTACTATCAGAGTGTTAGGGTAGTGAATAGACTCATGCACACCATAGCTCAACTTAGCAGAAATTGCTTATCTTTTATCTTGTCCATGGAGTAGAGCAGTATAGTTCCAGATTGTGATTCAAATTGTGTGTGTATGCATGTGTGTTGTGTGTGGTATATGCGTATGCAGGGGATAGCACACGGATAGGGACTTCTCAACATAATACCTCAAGGAAGCAGGTAGAGAGAATGACCCTGATGGTTTCATCAACAGGCTTTTAGGGGCACTGTGTGGGTCTGATTTATTGCCCATCTGCCATATAGAGTAAGCTTGGGTGTGTGAGGGAATTCTCTGGAACAGTCTTAGAAGTGTCCCCATGTAATTTCTCATGGTTCACAAACTGGAACTCTTGAGGGCTGTAGCAACTATAGGTGAGGCAAGGTAAGGCTAGAAAGCCCTTCACTCAAGTGGGAGGCTTCATAAAGGCAGTGAGGAACCACTGGGTCGGGACAGTCATATTTGACAGACTGGAGTGCTCATCCCAGGCCTACCCAGGGACATGTGCAACTTAGTGAGGAGTTGCTGAGGCCTGACCCTGGCCCATTCCATGCCCCTTTTGTGTTGCGAGTACCTGTCCATACTCACAACTAAAGCCAAGGGAAGGTACAATGTGGGACTTGGTCCACAGAACTCAGGGAGCCTCCCTCTGGAACTTTGCCAGGGACCAGGTGTCTTCCACTTCCAGCCAACACACAGGACCCAGAGGAAGCTGTGATCTGGGACACAGGATTTAAGGATCAGTGCTCATCTGGATGCCCCTCCAACCCAAATTCAGCGAGGAGCAGGCTGTAGATTCGAGTCAGCTGAATTTTTTTTTCCCAGAGACTCCTGGGATACTTTCTGTTTCTTGCCCAACCTACCTTCTTGACCCTCTCACTTAAAAAGTCTCATTGAGGGGCTGGTTGGAGCACCTGTGTCTGCACATGTGATTGTGACATGTCTGCATGCATCTGTGCGTGTATTTCTTCAGCATATCGCTGTGAGCATGCCTGCATGAGTACCTGTCTGAGAGCATCCCTATCTCTGTGTGCACACACATGTGTTTATCTATGTCTGTTTTAAAAAATTATTTTTGTGTATGTGTGTGTGTGTGAGTGCTTCTCTCCACTTACGTATGTGCACCAGGTATGTGCCTGGTGCCTGCAGAGGCCAGAAGAGGACCCATTGGAACTGGAATTACAGACAATTGTGAGCCACTATGTGGACGCTGGGAACTGAACCTGGGTTCTCTGCAACAGCAGCAAGTGATCTTATGTGCTGGACCATCTCCTTATCCCTTTATGCCCGACTTAAAAATGTATCTATGTATACATAACTATACATGTATGCACATGCTGTGTGTGTTTGTGTGTGTGTTGGAATGGGGTGAAGTAAAACATAGAAGGAAGAAAGGGTTATGAGTTAGAGTTGAGGTTGCATGTATAGATGGCAAGTCCATAGAGAGTACGATGGGACTCGTCTTTCCATCCCCCTGTCCAGACAACACACTGATCCTAGAGCCCAAAGCCTGCTATTGTTCTATGTTTAAGAGTCTTGTTTAAGCAGAGGAGCAGTGCTTTGCACACATGGGGCAGCAGTGCTGCCAGTGCTTGCCTCATCAGTAGAACTTCAGAGTTTAGCTTCCTTGCCCTCCGTGAGGATGACCCCAGAGTGAAGAACAATGTCTCCTGTGAGCCAGCCAGTCTTATTGCCTGGAGAAGCCAAGAGAGTGGCCAGAGAGGGATACTGGGCAATGGGGCACAGATGTAACCTTGGGACTCTATGAGGAGAGATAGATAGAGCATGCAGGGAGCTGTGTGGCCAGTGCCCTGACAAGGATGTCTGTTTCCAGGCATATGGTGTTAGCAGGAGAATGGAGGACCAGGAAGAAACCTAGGGGAGGGGTGAGGACAACTGTCTAGACAGAAATAGGGATGTAGGTGTGACCAGAGACCCCGAAGTCAGATAGGCCTGACAGTTAAGCTCTGTCAGTTCTAACCCTGTAATTTGACAAGGTACCTCATCTCTCTAGAATTCAATGTCCTCCTCAGCCAAATGGAGGTAGTAATATCTAGATACCTTGGAGATTTGGTGTGAGACGTTAACAGCTTAGAGCAGGTGATGGGTGGGACAGAGTCAAGATGCACAGGGATCACAAAAAAAGCTCTCAGTAGCAGAGGAATCTACCCATAGGATAGAGTAGAGGTGCTGCTTGCTGGCAGCCTCAAGATCTCCCTTTGCTCCAAGTGGCAGGAAGCAAGATGGTCTATGAGAGCCCAGGCACAGGTCATCTGGTATTATGTGGTGCCCTCTGGTGGCCTGAGAGGGACTTGCACGCCAGATGGGGTCCCAGTGTGAGTGGGAAGAAGATGTACGACTTGAGTTGTGTAGTTTTGGGTTTGAGGGGCCTGACTTCTGGAGATGCCAGAGGAGCAACCCTTCTTTTGCCTTCCAGAACTCTCACTGGAGAGCTGAGTCCTCTGCCCAGCATGGCAACCCTGACATTTGGAGGCCTGGGCCTTGGTAACTGTTCGTTTCCAAGTCATAAAGCAAGTTTGTCAGAATTGCTGTCTCCACCCTGTAAAGCAAGCAGCAGAGGACTAGAGGCTCAGAGGCTCAGAAGTGCCAGCTTTTCCTTGGACTCAGTATTCTCCTCTCCCTTTGAGGATCAAGAGATTGGGGGTCCAGCGGATGACAGCAGAAATGAGTTTATTTCCTCCTATGAATGCTGTGCCATCCTGGGTTTTTAGCCACATTAAATGGGGATAATAACACTCCTGTTATATAAGTCTGCTGAGGTACAGGGATGTGCTCCTGGCTCTCCATTTTGTTTTCTGGCTCTTAGCTGATGAAGCAGGGCCAGGACTACCATAGGCCTCCTCTTTCCATGTATGGATCTCCATGCTTACTCCTGAGGGCAGCACCTGTGGAACAGAGCAGAGTAAATGTAGACTCTAAGAGCGGGCAGCCTGGCTCTGCCCTTGCCCACCTTCCTGCCTTAGGTCTGCTCCTCTTATCTTCCTAGATTTGTGATCTCACCTGCAGAATTAGATATACCAACATCTACCCTTAGTTTGTCTTTCTTGGTCTTAAGGAATGTTGGGAGAGGCTGAGCTGTGACATCATAGGATCCATAGGTAATCTTGGACTTAGCAGGAGAGACCCTCCAACACCTCCCATGAATCCATCTGATCCTCTGGCAATCCTACCTGGGAGGTAGAGACATAGCATAGATGTTGTCTTAATGCCATCTTCTGGTTCTGTCCAATGATGTTCAGAGACACAGGGAACTGGCCCGGCTCCTAGTATGTTCTCCCTTCGGGAGATCAGGTCTTGAGGGAGCACCAGGACCTGTGCACAAGGGTGGGTGTTATCAAACCAGGTCTTGGACCTTGTGTAAGTCACTCTTAGCCTTTGCCTCCAGATTTGGCAATCGAAGGAACTAAGGTTCCTTCCACTTCTAACATTACAGGACTCGGAGACCCGGAGCCACTAAAACCCTTCTTAGCTAACAGCTGAGGGGGATTCAAAGAGGCATCCTGAGTGGGTTCCAATACCACAGTGGGAAGGGAAAGTGAAGAAAACCTGTTTGTTCACTCTTCTATTGGTGCCTGCCAATTTGAGTTCAAGCTCAGCCTGGACTATGTAGAAAGAAATGCTATCTCAAAAAAAAAAAAAAAAAAATGCCAATAACACCAGGAGTGGCAACAGCAGTAATAAGCCAGCGAGTCACTCCAGCCTGACTATAGAAAGAAAAAAAAAAAGCTGTTTAAAGGTGCAGGTGGACAGTGGGTTTATTAGGCAGAACATGGCAGTAGGCGTCCCCAGAACAGGAAGCACAGCCATGCCACTTCCGGCTCCCTCCCGCCACTTCCGGCTCCCTCCCACTCTCATCGATTCGGAGGGCAGAGCAGGCAGGGTCTCAGATACAGGAGCTCTGCCAGCTGTTTGGCTCATGACCCCTCGCATGTCATATGTTCCTATTTGTTGCAGGTGGTAGCCTTGGCAGCTTCCCTCAGGGAAAACGAGCAGGCACAAACCCGTTCAGTAAGTGACCGTCTTCCTGGACTTCCCTCTTCCGGGGACCCCCTGCAGAATCGGTGGTAGCGTAGTAGTCAAGTCTTAGACCAGACCATCACTTAAAGGCCCCCACTCCATGTCTGGTGGGAATATGAGGGACATGTCATCAGTGCTGAAAAGATTCTGTCACCCCCACCTGTCCCAGACACCGGGCTAGGGTAGTATGATCTGGCCAGAACTCGGCAGATTTCATCCGGTGCGAGTCTGGCAGACTCCGGGTTTGTACAGTTCCACCGGAACTTACAGTTCCTAACTGCACACACGTCTGAGCATCCAGGCAACCTGCGCCTGACCTAGCCCATGTCTGTCGTGCAAAGGCTGCCCTCATGCAGATCATTTCGTAGCTGAACATTTCGTACACCCTTAATGGCTCACATCGCTTTTCTTTTTGCTCTCTCCTTCCCGCTCCCAGTCGGACGCCTTGTCTAAAGAGCGGAAAAATCAAAAGGCCCATGGAGACTCCGAGGAGACAAGGACTGACCATCACACCTAACCCTCAGCGCTGCCCGTGGCCCAGCCACAGCCTGTGTAACATAAGTGGTGCCCGCCATGTTTGCACTTTTAATAACTCTTAAGTGTGTGTGTGTGTTGTTTCTGGTTCCATTTGTAAACACCAGTTATCTAATACCACAGCAGGAACAGGAAAGGGAAGAAAAGCTGTTTATTCTCTCTCTTATTGTTAAGTTTTTCTGAATCTGCTACTGACAACTTTTAGGTTATCGGGCGAGGGGTGGGATGGAGAAGAAAGAAATTTATATACTGTATATAAATATATATGTAAATTGTATAGATCTTTTGTACAGGCATCGACATCGCTGTTTGTCCCTCCCCTCTACTTCCTCTGGACTCACAGTCCAGCTCTCTCCTTAGCTTTCCCGAGTTTCACCGTAGATGGACTCTGAGAGAATAGATGAGAGCCCTGTGCTTGTGCTGTGGACAGCATGTTTTCTTCTGGTGGGAAGAGAGTACTGGTCCATGCCATTAGCTGTCAAAGTCCAGTCACTTGGCCATTGGCTGGGTAGGAGGGGAGCCCAGTTCCTGTGGTGGCCAGCATGGATTTCAGATCTCCGGTGGCCCTTGTGTCCGCACTATCCAGATCCCTTGGCAGTCTACAGTGAATAATGGAGCAGTCTCTACCTGAAGGGGCTGAATTTGGCTGCTTTAAACATCTCCACCCATGTTTAGCACATCCCCTGTGGAGGACATGAGAGGTGAGACCCCAAGCATGTGAGGAAAAGGACACCCAGCAGGGTTCTCCTTCGGCAGGTGTTGGGCGTCTGAGGAGCTGGTGAGCAGGACAGAAGACCTGAGCCAGCCCTTCTGCAAACCCACAAGAGTCCCCACAAGCCTGTAACTCCCAACACTAGAGTCCGACGAGGTTTTACTTCCGTGCTCTCCCTCCATCTCTTGGATCCTCACCGATTGGGTGAGGCACCTTGTTGACCAATCCCGGAGTTGCTCTTATTCCTCTGGCTTTTCTCATGGATTTTCAGAATTCTGGAATTGGCGTGGCGTCCCTTACTTCCGGTTCCTCAGGAGGAATAGGAGAGATAATCCAGCTGTAGGGAAAGCTAGGCTTTTGCACAGAGTGTCACCTGGATTGTGCCAGGGCAGAGAAGCAGCTTTTTCTGTCTAGGTGACGTGCTGATCCAGAGGTCCTTCCGTCAGAGCAGCAAGTGACACTTAGCAGCTCCTCCACGGTCAGCCATGACGGCAGTGAGGGAAGCCAGGACTGGTGCTTCTGCTGGTCTGCTGGCCTCAGTCCGCCTTCCCTGGGATCGCATCTCAGTATCCTGTAAATGCATCCACCCTGGTGAACCCCGCTCTAGCTTGGGTCTGGAAGGCATGGACCACATAATGCTGCCCACATGTGGGGAACATAGCCTTCTTGGGGCTTGATTCGATGAATTCTCTGCTCCAGAAGGTTCCTGCTGTCCTGATGGAAGTCACACATACTGTCCCATGATGACCAGTAACCCTGTCCTGCATGGTAAGGTGGAAAGAACACCTTCTCTTGGTGTTGGAGCCTTAAACAGGAACACTGCACTCAGCACGCTGGAGCTGGATGGCCCTCCCAGCAGACTCCAGTCCCATTTCCTGGCCAGAAGGAAATGTGCACGGAGAAGCCACCTGTATGTAGGAGTTTAGAATCTGACCAACTTCTCTCTCACAGATGGGCGTGGGCTGTGCTGTGTGGTTTCCCCTTGGGGAGGCGGGAGCAAGAAAAAGTATTTGTAGCTTGTTTTATAAAAAATAAAAATGGGTAAACTTGGGCAGCTGGTGCCTCTTTCTTTGGGTGGCCTCTTGTGAAGGAGAGGCCCCTTTTCCTAGAAGGTTCCATGGTTTTCCTGGTCTTAAGTGCTCAAGCTCTGATCCTGGAAAGTCTAGGTTGCTTTTTAGTGAGACTCCAGCAGGGAACACAGTGATCCCCGAGGTGTGTACTATCTAGGAAGATGCCCCGGGACCTCTTGGCCCTTAACTGCTAGTGTGTATTCTTTAATCCTCCCTCTGACCTTCACCAGCACAGAAACCCAAGGTATACTCATTCTGGGGCCCTCCCCTGAAGCTACACCTGGAATGGAGCTGGTAGAACATTGGGAAGGAGCTCTGACAAACTCAGCCTGGTGGGCACAGCCGTGTTAATCATGATCTGGCCCCTGGGCTGGAATGCAGGTGGAAAGCTGACCCTCTGGCCCTCAGTCAGGTTTGTCCAGTTCATGTTTCAGGTCTGCCTGGCACTTTGTGGCACCGCTTCTGAGCTGGCAAACCCTGCAGAGCAGAGGACTTTGGGATGGGGGTTGACAACATGCCTAGGGCCAGGATAGGGGCCAGGCACCTGAGTCTCCTGCGAGTAGGACTTTTCCTTTCATCCTCTCTCCATGCAGGGCTGTCCTTGGAAATGACCTCTGTTAATTACCCAGCTTTTCCAGATTCTTCTGGCTGCAATTTGGGCCTTTGTCTTCTGAGGGTACACAGAAGATAATCTTTTTATTTTTTATTTTTTGATTCTCCCTTCGCCCAAACTTTTCTCCCGCAAGACTTCCCTGGAGAAGGATCTTAGCACTTTCCTGGCCACATAGTCCCTCATCATCTTGTACCCCATCAAATTCCTCCTAGTTTCAGAATTGAAGCTTCTGTTTTGGGGCAATGGGGATCGCTGGTTTGCTGTACATTGATGGACATTGTCATAGGTCAGTGACCGAACTGCATTGTTCCAGGTTCTGAGTGTAGATTCAGGCCTACGAAGAGGGGCAAAGTGATTGCTAGGCCTGGAGAGAGTAGTCTAAGGGGTCCTTTGTCTTCAGATTTTCTGACCTCAAGCCCTGAGCACTGTTGATTCCCTGGCTACCTTCCTGGGGGCATCAAAACAGCAGCTTCTGTATCCTGTGCCTTAGGACTGAGCTGCAGTGGGCGGGAGTTCATTGTCATTCCCAGCAGTGAAATCTTACTTAAAGCCACTATTTTGTAGAGGAGTGCCAGTAAGGCTTCAGAGAAGTGAGGCTAGCACTTCCCGTGCAGGAAGCCCAGGAGGAGTCAGAGTTGATTTGACCTCCAGCATGAGAGTGTAGAGAAGGGGCAGTGGGAGCTCACCTTTGGCAGCAGAGTGGACTCTCATTCCTGCCCCTTGCTCCTCTGGTTTTTTTTTCCCCCAGACAGTTGCATCAAGAGTCAAGGAAAAGGCACAAGACAGGTCCGTTCTGTCTTTGCCTCACCTCAGGGCTCAGAGCCATCTACCGCTTTCACAAGGAGGGAACTTTGAGAACATATTCAGCAGGGAGGTCTTGAGGCTGCGGGGCTGGCATCTTTTCAGGGCCATCAAGTGTTGACAGAGGTTGGGGTCCCAGGTCCCAGGGGCCCCAGTGGTATAATATCTGCTTCCCACAAGGGTGAAACACAGCCCCAACACCTTTGTAGAAAGATAGATGGGTGGATGAATGGATAGACAGACAGACAGGCAAACACACAAAATTAAAACAACAAACAATGTGGAGAGGTAGCTAAGTTATCTTTCTAGCCAACTATCCCCCAAAGCTTCTAACTGATCTGTAAGATCACGGCCATCCCATTAATGAGGTTCAAATCTTTCCCAGGAGCCTTGACCTGTTCTTGCTGAACAAGCAGGAGAATGAGAAGTTAGATCTTTCATGAAGTACCACCAAGACCTTCAACCCTTCACCACAGATCTGTACGTCTTCTGCAACTTTTTTTTTTTTAACTAAAAAAGCCCCAACTTTGGTCACATCCTGTCTAATACTTCCTGTGCTGGGTAAGCCAACCAGGGGTCTCTTGTCATTTCTCATCAGCAAAGGACAGATCAATCTGAACAATCCCTTCTTGCTACTTCCACATCTGGCAGCCAGCCACCTTAACAATGTGACCTTAGTACTCCCTTTGCCCTGCACCATTTACTCCTTAGTAGGATAGATTCCAGGAAAGCCCTTTGTCCAGATCCTCTTAACAGGACTATTGATTCTAGTTAATGGTTGATGATCCTGGATGTGGTAAGCGGGGCCTGTTCCCAAACTCAAGGCTATCCATTAGTAATCTACACACCTGATACAAGGGAGTGCTGTGCACTGGGGTACTGCCTGTCTAAAAGGTAGTAAACAGGTATCAGACTGCTGATATCACTCAATCAGGAGAGATCAGGATGAGCTGCAATAAAGTATACCCCTCATGACTTTGGTGACTAAAACACAAAGGGATAACCTAGACTTAGTGTCAGCCGAGACACTTCTTCGTACTGTCCTTATCAGGGATCCAGGTCAAAGAAGACTCCTTCCCTCTTGATTATGGAGGCAAAGAAAGAGAAACGTGGTAAATTGCACCCTGATGCCTAACCAGAATGAAATATATTATTCTCTTAGCTTGCTTTCTATTTCTTTGATAGAGGCTATGCTCAAAACCAACTTGGGGAGGAAAGAATTTATCTGGGTTACACGTTCCAAATAGAGTCTATCACGAAGGGAATTGGGTGCAAGAGCTGGAGCTGGAGAAGAGACAAAAATGGGGGAACACTGCTCACTGGCTCTCTCCCCTGGCTTGCTCAGTTACTTTTCATATACAACCCAGGGCCATCTGCCAATGAAGGTGGCACTGCCCACAGTGGCCTGGGTCCTCCTACAGTGATCGTCAATCAAGACAATGCTCCCACCGGCTTGCCAATCTTATGGAGGCAATAACTCAATTGACATTCCTTCTGCCTAGATATGTCCTAGGTTTGTGTCATGTTGACAAAAACTAACCCCCACAGTCATATTGCTCATGTTCCAGTGAGTAAAGGGAATCACACGGCCCCACCCAACTGTACAACAGTGAAGAAATAGAATCAGGAGTATTTCGTAAAAACTGACTATTATAATGTAGATTATCTTACTGTGATTTTAAATGGGCAGTGTGTATACTGTCTTAAGAATAAAGAAACTTGCTTATTCCATTTTTTGCGCAATGCATTTTGCCCATGACTTCTGACAAATGTGGTACGTTCATGACAACCACCATTTCCCCTGCTCAGCAAAGTGGGGAGGTGAATGCCAGTTTCCCTTCTGTGAGAAGTCAGCACCCCACCTAGAGACTGTATCTGATGCCCTGTCGGAATGCTGCCACCCTCACAGTGTGGGCAGGAGAAGAGAAGTTGGAGAGGAAAGAGCAGGTTCGGGTAACTTTGGAGGAGAATAGCTGGCTGAGACATCCCAGTGCCCTGTGCTATACATGTGAGAACCTTGTGTCTTCCGTCATCATTAGTTTGATCCATGCCCTATTGAATCATCTTCCATTAATAAGAGTCAGGGCTGCTTCACAAGCTCAGTTCCAATCAATCATACAACTCAGTATGCAACTTGCTTTAGCCTCCCTCCACTCTCTGCCCTAGCACAGTGTCCTGGTCCATGACTGCTACAAAACAGTGAAACAGTGGTCTGGCTCCAGGTCACTCCACTGGTTTATACCTGTTCTTCGTGATGGTTTATAACTCTCTTCAGGAGGAGGAATAAGGAGAGAAGCCATGAGGGTCTCTGAGCAGTGTCGGTCTGTGTTTATTGTAGCCACATCTCAGTTTAACGCTTACTCTATTTCCTATTGTACTAGGGGTCCTCTGCTAGAGCTTTTAGGGGGCACATGTCAGGCTCTGGAGTAGACTTCCCCATTGTGTAGGCCTGCCTCATTGATTTGGTCAGTTCAGTTTTGGTGCAACCTCTTCTATATCTTCCCATGTGAATATACCCTGTATTCATGGTATCCATGTCCACTTTGATCTAGGGCTCCTGCTTCTGGTTTTCTATTGTGACTGCAGCCTGACTCTCTTCTACGGTTTCCATTCATGGAAGTTCACTCACTGAAGCCCTGCCAAAAACTGGAAATGCAGGCTGATCTTCAGCTGTTTCTCGTCTTAGCTCTTTCACCCCTGGCACCTTCAGTGTGTAGACTCGACTGGCCACCAAGTCTGCTGCATGTGGGTGGTAGTGGCAGCAGCAACAGCAGCAGCAGCAGGAGCAGCAGCAGCCTCAGCAGCATGGATTCCAGCTGGAACATGAGGTGACAAACTTGCAGCTGTGGCTTGTGAAGAGCTGGTGGTCCCGCTGCTTTTAGGGGATTTCTCATGTAGCTCTGGAGAAGACAGGGACATAGATGGAGACCTAAAGGCAGCATAACTCAGCACTCAATATATAATACAATACTTTTGGGAGTTGTAAGGACATTGATGGGGAAGGACTGAAATCAGGCTATTTAAATTACCCATGCGGAACTTTGTACCTTTCCCAACAAACTATAAGGCTGAACTTGCACAATAGCATCCCGTCATCAGTTCAAAGAGTTACAGAGGGAACAGCCTAATCAGGTCAAGAATGCACCTGTAGGTTACATAAACACTTGGCTAAGATGCTCATGGTAACTGATTATACCTGCAGCTGTATTCCATCTGTCTTAGACACTCTGAGCTTAATTCAAAATGCCTTTGTGCAGTGTGCCAACAAGCTCCATTTAGACCTGGACAGTGTCATGCTCTAGCACTACTCAGGAATGACCCTCTGCCCTGGCTAGTTTTATGTTAATTTGACACAAGCTAGAGTCATCTGAAAGGAGAGAATCCCAATTGAGAAAAAAAAAAAAAAAGCCTCCATAAGACCCAGCTATAGGGTATTTTCTTAATTAGTGATTCATGGAGGAGGGCCCAGCCCATTGTGGGTGGTGTCATCCCTGGGCTGGTGGTCCTGGGTTCTACAAGAGAGCAGGCTGAGCAAGCCATGGGGAGCAAGCTAGTAAGCAGCATCTCTGCATGGCCTCTGCATCAGCTCCTGCCTTTTCTGTCCTGTTTGAGTTTCTGGCCAATCATCCTTCCTTGATGGATTATAACACAGAAGCATAAGCCAAATAAACTCTTTCCTTTGGAACTTGCTTTTGGTCATGATGTTTCAACCCAGCAATAATAACTCAAGACACACTCTCAAAGAATGTGATGGATGGAAATTTTCTCAGTGGACAGACCTTTAGACAACTACGTCTTCTGATACCTACATGGCTTGAAATATGGATCTAATTATGAACTAATATTAATGGCTTGGTAAGTGGCTAAGCTCTAGGGTCTTTGCCTCTTCCAAAGCACATGTTGAAGCACAACCCTCAGAGTTATGTTGTTGATGCTATGGAGTGGAGCCTCTGGGAATTGCTTGGGATTAGATGCTGGCAAGCAGTGGAAGCATCTGTAAGTGTGTTAGCAGCCTCATCAGAAGAAGAAGGATAGAAGAGAATAGGTTTTCACTGTTTTCTGTGCGATGCGCTGTGTCACATTAATACTCTGCATATGTTCCAGTAAGAAGGCTCCCATCAGTTAGGGTCCTTTAACCTTGGACTTCCCAGTCTCATTAGTGTGAGACATTCTTTTTTATTTATAAAATATCCAGCCAATGCCATTTAGTAACAGAAATAGAAAACAGACTAAATTTTGAGAAAATTTGGGGAGCAGGAGAAATGAGGCCTATAGTGTGAATATTAGCATCCCACATAAATGCATGTCAGACAGCATCAATAATGGTCTGTGTTCTCAGTAATTGGATGGACCACATGAGCCCCAAACAGTAGTTGGCCTCTTTGTTTAGCTACTGTGATGCTTGTCCATATATCAAAGCATGAAATGGCAGGAGAATTGGAGGTTGTACTTTTTGTCATAGTACATAATGAAAGAATAAATAGCTACCATGCAGTATAAAAGCAAGTCTACTGTCAAACAGTTGTAGAAAATGTGGCAGAGAGACATACAGCTCCCAGTGAGGTAGAAGTTAGAAAGAACTCACGACCCAGCAGAAAGAACTAAGATCAAAAGCCAGAATCTAAACATTCTGAGGTACCAAACTAGTTGACATTGGATCAAGCCCTTACCAAAACGTTTCAGGAAGAACAGCATCCTTTTTCTGAGCACATAGCAAGTGAAAAGGCATCTGAATCCAAAGAGACACCTTGCACCTATAACCATTGTAAGATAAGTCACAATATCCAAAATATAGAAACAGCCTAAGTGCAGGTTTGTAAGGGGTGGTGCTCATGCTAAGGTCCTGTTCTCCAATTGGTTCTTGATCTATCTGTAAAGATGCCAAGGGCCAATTGTTGGGAGGAAGGAAAGAGGCAGGATTTCCAGGCCTGCAGGAAGAGACTGGGAGATGCAGGGGTGGAAGGAAGATTTCACTATGCTTCAGAGGGGAGGAAAGGACCAGCCGTATGAGATCTTGGGTGGAGCAACCACAGGCAGTTTCTCCAAGTGGGAGGTTAGAGTGTTGAGCTGGGACAAATGTTGAGCAATTGAAGTTGAGGGAAGATTTAGGGTGTTGAGCTAAGAGTATTAAGAAGGGCACACTCTCCGTGTTAGATTAGAAGCACCCAGCAACTGAGCCAAGAAGGCAGGTTGAAATTCAACAACTGTGGATCCAATGTTCTCTGGGCAGGGGCTGGTAGCATGGTCCACTCGGGCTTAAAGCAGGGTAGCAAAACTACAAGCTATAGATGTTGTTGAATTAGAAAAAAAAAATGAATTAGTGGACTATTACTGTGGTGGTTAGCTTTAATTGTCAACTTGACACAACCTAGAATTCCCTGGGAAAAGAGTATCCAAATTTTCCTAGTTATATTAATTGATGTGAGAAGACCCAGCCCACTGTAGGCAGCACCATTCCTTAGGCAGGGCTCCTAAAATGTACAAAAATGGGGAAATCAGGCTGAGCACAAGCAAGCAAGTGAGCAAGTGAGCATTATCAATTTTTCTCTCTGCTCTTGACTTTGGATGTAATAAGAACTAGATATTTGAAGTTCCTGCCCTGACATCTCCACAATGATGGGCTGTAATCTGAAGTTATAAACTGAATCAAACCCCTTTCTCCCCTAAATTCATTTTTTGTAAGAGTATTTTATGACAGACAGAATCAAAGCTGGAACTATTACTCAGCCTTAAAAAGTAGGAAACCTTGTTGTGTACAATGTGGAGGAACCTAAAAGAAATTTGGCTAAGTGAAATAAGCCAGGCACAGAAAGACAAATGGTGCATGATCTCATTTATATATGGAATGTCCCTAAAAATTCAGATTCATGGAACAGATCATTATAAGGGTTCTATCAATGGTGGGGTTCAGGAGGACAGGGAGATGCTGGTTAAAAGGTCCAAATGGACAGTTATGAGGGGCATAGGTTCTACATTTCTAAGACACAGCATGATGACCACCATTAATAGTGTATGGAACATAAACTTCAAATTCCCTGCGAGCAGACATGAAACATTTTTACTCTACCAAAGGGTGATTATATGAGGTGATACACCTATACATATAAATGTGGCATGTACATACACATATACATATAATATCATGTGTGTATATATATGAGTTAGCTTGATTGAAATAATTTCAGTATATTCAGACATCGATATATGCAACACATTATGTGCTATATACATAATATATATTGAGCTTAAATAAATGTATAATAATAAAAGAAGGAAGCTATGTTTATTAGAAAAGGCTAAATCCACTTTTTATAATGTCAGTCTGAATCTCTCTTTAATGGTTTGAATTTTGTATATGATCTGTCTTCTAAAATGCCTTTTTTTTTTCTGGTGAGGATTGAATCCAGGCAGTCACACGTTAGACAAGTACTCTACCACTGAGCTACACTGTAGCCCATAAATGAGGCTTAATTCTTAACATAACAGTGTTGAGTGAGTGTTGATAGGACCTTCAAGAAGTAATTGAACTGTGGGTGCTCTATGATGAATGTATCAGTGTGGTCCCTGTGGTAGTTTTGGGGAGGAATGGGTTGCTACAATGTGAGTCAGTTCTTTTGTCTCCTCTGTTGCTTCTTTCTTATACATGGCACTTGCCCATCTGTTCCTCAGCCATGTTGTGACACATGATAAATCCCTCAGTAGATGCTAAAAGCAGGTACCAGCACCATGGTCTTCAACCCATAGAAACATGAGCTAAATACTTCCATATAAAATATTCAGACCCACAAATTTTATTATAGCGGCACAGAACAGACTAAGACACACCCCTCTGACTGTCATGTGGCATACTTGCCAGGGTAGTTTTCCAGGAATGTTTTTGAAGATCATTGTTACAACAGATGTCTTGGGAATCCTTTCTCCATCTTTAATTATCAATACAAATCATTTCATCCAAATGAAAATTTCCAGGTCTGCCCCGGAGCCTTGCAGGTACACCACCCCATCCAGCTCTTCACTTGGGAAGGGTGAGGACGAGGTAGGTGAGAAGCCATTGTGGACAGACCGGAGGACTAACTGCTGGCTGGTTTCTCTTGTGCTCCCGATTGGTAGCTGGCTGCCTCTCTGTGGGCTTCTTTCCCTGGCTACATTCAGCCTCCTGAGAGTCTAGTTTCCTCCCATCCTTTGTTCTGGTGTTTGTTACAAGAGGTCATGATATTCTGGAACAGGCATGCTGAGCAAAAATTTGGAATCCGACCTGCATTTCTGCCTGAGCCGTACTGTCTGTGAGCTCCAGGGTAATCATATAACCACTTGTAACACCCTTGACAGAAAAGAATAGTTATCTACCTCTTCTAGCTCTTATCACAAATGATGTATATTAAAGGCTCTGAAGACTGTACAGACATAGGTCAGATTGTTCTTGGGTATTAATATTAAAATATCTCTCCTTAATCATGAAGGCATTGTGGCAAGGCATTTACAACCAAAGATCCTTTTGCAGTTTAGAGAGGTTACAAGAGAATGACTGCCCAACTAAGGACTATATGTCACAGTGTCTTTGCATTTGAGTGAGTAAAAGTGACTAGCTTTTACTAATTGGATGTGGGCAAATGTGATATGACTTGGAAGCTAAGGCAGTTAGGGGCATGTGTGTGTGTGTGTGTGTGTGTGTGTGTGTGTGTGTGTGTATCACCTCCAATTTACTTTTTACCTGAGATGAATGGAGAAGACATGCAGAAAGTGGCAGTTTAATGAAAGATACCAAGTCCCTGAATCATCATGTGGAAGGAAGCCACTTGCTGACCAAGAATCCTTAGATCATTACATAAATGAGGAGTGCACTTCATGTTCTCTTAAACTATTGAAGTCTTGAGGTTGATTTATTATGGTAGCTATTATGTCCTGAAAATAAATGAGATAGAGATGGGGGAAGGTTGTGGCTCAGTTTGTGCGCTCTGGCTGGCAATGTCACCTTCATACCGATGCATGTGGGAGGGACTGAGGCATCCTGAAGGGACGCCTGTAGCACTGTCAGTTATGGCTGTCAGGTGGTTTGCACATACCACCTTGTGCACCCCGCCCCCTTGTGCGCATGCTCTGGAATCTCAGCATTAACGCAGGAAGTAATTGGCTTTAGAAGCTTTCAGAGGCTGTGAGCCCAGAGGCATGTCACTCAATCCGGAGACCTAGTTGTTGGTGTCTAGACCCAGACTAAGGTCCTTCCTCTCTCTGGACACCATCCTCACCCCTCCTCCACATTGATTAGGGTTCATCTACTTCATTCTCAATAAAGCACCAAGTCTAGTTGATCTAGAAATGACTCGAAGCAAAGGAGAGATGCACGCAGATGGCATTCAAATGTTTCCGTCTCTCCCATGGAATCAGCTTAAAAACACTTTTATCTTCATTCTCAATTAGCAATAACATGGAACAATGGAATACGTCTTTTAGCTTAGATCTTCCTCTCTCCCTCTCTCTCCCTGTCCCTGTCCCTCCCCCAATCTTTCTCCTTCCTTCCTTCCTTCCTTCCTTCCTTCCTTCCTTCCTTCCTTCCTTCCTTCCTTCCTACCTACCTACCTACCTGCCTACCTACCTATTGTTGCCTAGTTATCACCTCCTTGCAGGACTTACGTTCTCAAATCTTCTTTTCTTAGCCCCAGTTTGGCCAGAAATTTAAATCTAGGCAAGGACAGAGCTCTGCAATGCAGAAAGGTGAGTGGTATTTATTTATTCACTTTTGTGGTGGTGGAACTTTCTTTTCTTTTGCCTTCAACACAAGACCTCCCTGGTCTAAACCTTTCTTAGATACACAAGCAGGCCACAGCTGGCATCCACCTGCCTTTCCCCTCCTTGAGCTCCACTCATGGTCCCATCTGGTCCTCTGCCTTTGGGCATGCTGTTTCTTTTTGTCTGTCTTCTACATGCTGAGTCCTCTCGCCAAAATAAATTACCATTTATTTTTGTTTCAACATGCCATTCTCTGTGAGGACCTTTTCTATTCTTCTAGGCCAAGTCAGTGATTTTACGGCTGTGTTCTGTGGCCCTCTGTTCATGTCACACCTCTGAGCACCGATGGTACAGGGTCTTTTTCATTTGTACCCGATCACAAACTCCAGAAGCTTCTACTGCTCAGCTTTGGAAGGGGCACTAACACGCAATGTAATTTCTACATCCTTATATTCTCTGTCTTGTTTGGGCCTGGAATGGGTTCAGTCCATAGCGCTTCACCCACATCTTCACATGTGTGCCTGTGTGTGCATGGATACACACACATACAGACACACACACAGATACACACACACACACACACACACACACACACACACACACACACACACACACACACGTGCATGCACATACTCGCCAACACCCCTTCTACAAAGGTCTCTGCCTTCTAGAAATACTGCTCTGGGTACTAGCAATTAATTGCATTCTCTCGGTTGTAAATTTGCTCCCAGATCTCCAATAGAAAGCTCCAGTTAGTTCTGTGGAGTGGGGTTGTGAGGCCATGAAACCATATTAAGGCTGTCAACTGAGTTGAACTATGGGATGAGCAGACCAGAGGAGGGGAAGAGCCACACACACACAGAGGCAAGGACTGGAGAGAACCCATGGATGGCAGGCAGGGAAGGTAGTCTTGGTTCTTCAGGTCCCCTGCTCTGAGTTCCACAAACCCCTCCCCCACCAGGCATCCCAGTGTACCCCCCCCCTCCGTTTTGAGAACCATTTTCATTGGTTCCTATTTCTTAGAACCCAAAACACTGTGTTAAAAGAAATTTTACTTCATCTTCCCCACTGTGACCTTCTTATGGTCAAGGACTAAACCTTCATTGTGTCACCAGAATGTCACTGAACACATGAGAGGTGCACACAATATGAGTTTTGAGTGAGTCCTGAGCAAACGGACACGACTCTGAGTCTATGTGTGGGGATCCCTGGCTAAGTAAGTCTTTCTAGTCAGTCTTCCCCTGCTCTGCCCCTCTTGTACAAAATGCCCCCTTGCTGCTGTCTACACAACCTGCACTACCTGTGTCCTCCTGCTTCCTGAAGTCTGGGTTCTGACAGGTATCATTTCTATGAACATTTTTTTTGTTTAAAAAAAAATTACTATGTCTAGCCTATTAGCACCTGCGTGTGATGGGGGACAATGCCTTCAATTCAATTGCATCTGCCTCAGCAGATACCCAAGGTGGCCCCTGGATCATTCACTAAAGAAACACGGGGGGAAAGCAGGCTGTGTGTAGAGACGTATAAGTAGACCTTTTATTTTTATTTTTTTATTTTTTTTGAACCAACCCAACATTTCCACCGGCAACTGTCAACACAGCTTAGGACACGAGCACTGTTTTATTTTTTATTTTCTTTAAAAAAAAATCTGTTTAAAATTAAACAGGTGTCGTTTTAATTTTGTTTTTCTCTCTTAGAAAAAGTATTTATGTCAATGCAGAAAGCCTCAAGACCCGTGGGCAGTTTTGTAGTGTGTGTGTGTGTGTGTGTGTGTGTGTGTGTGTGTTTTAAAGCCAGGTCTTTTCAAAACACATAGGGAAAAGGTCTGGGAGGTGGGGCGTCAGCGTGTCAGTTCTTATTTTCTAGAAGCCTGGACTCTTTGGCAATGTGGTGACTTGGATTCCTTGGGGGCAGGGTATAAGAAATACCCCACAGTCTGGGAAGGGAGAGCTTTATGAAGTTTAAAACCAAGCAGGAACATGGGGTGGGGGGAAGGATTCCAGTTCCTATCCAATGAACATGCTTTCAAAAGTGGCCTGAAGGCCAGGAGAGGGGGAAGGAAGCCCCTGTTCTCTTACAAGCCTCCAAATTCATTTCAAGCCACCTCCTCAGCCCTCGGAGTATGGCACATCAGTCAGGGAGGGGTGGTGATGCCCCCAAACACTGACACTAGACCCTTAGAGACCCAATCCCTTAGAGACCTCCCCAGTTGAAGACCCTCTTCTCCCCCACCTCAGACGCAAACTCAGAAACATTGGAGAGGTATTCCCCATGTGTCCCCGGGTGCCCTTGGTCAGCCTGGAACACTCTTATCTCCGCTCTGAAGTCTCTCTCTGGGAGGGCACACACACACAGGCGCGACACAGAGACGTAGAATGGCTTCCACCAAGAAGAGGGTGACTCCTCTGTGGTTTGGGTTTGATGTCAATGCACGCAGAATGAAGCTCCTCCTGTGCCCTGAGTTGGAGCCAAGGGATGGCAGCGGCCTGAAGAGAGCAGGAGGGTGTCTGTCACTCAGACTTGGAATTCCTTCAGGGTCCTTTGTGACTAACTTCAGGAAGAGAAGACAAGACAATAAGTGGAACCTGGTAGGAGAATGAAAATGACCACAATGACGACCGGGTAAAGAGAACATCCCAAGGCAGCCATTGCCGAGACGATTCCTTCTCACACACCCTGACAGCTGAGTGAGGGAGTCTTGAGGCATCTTGCTGGAGACAGGGCAGATCCTGCCCCTTGGGGAACTAGAGTCAAAGAAGGGGAGGCTCAGGGGTGTGAGCGGCAGGATGGGGGGAGGTGGATTTGTTGCTGCTGTTGGTTTGTTTTTAATTAAATACTTTGGACAGTGGGTGTCTTCTCCAGTCCATTGGATTGGTTAAATTTTGCCCTTTCTGTGCAGTGCCAGGGCCTAGGTCAGGTGAAGTTCCTGGGGCTCGGGTCCTGATGTGTCTTCTCCAGGCATGCGCAACCTGGGAAGGTTGGTGAGGAAGCGCCTTTCTCTCAGGAGAAGTCCTAGGCCTGCCCTGTGGAGGTCTTGTTCTGGCGGTTCAGAACCCCTTGATGTAGCAGTAGGCCTCCAGCGTGGCAAATAGTATATAGAGGAGCCACAGGCTCACAAAGAGCCATGTCGTGGCAAGCTTGCAGCCACGAGGACCTCCGAGCTCCCCGCCCAGGTGGGGCCGCCGACGATACAAGAGCACACTGAGGCAGACAAATGCAAAGATGGTGAAAAGAGTGACCGAGAAGGCCAGAGTGCCAGCGGACACATGGAACTCCTGTCCCTGCATGGCCCAGTAGATGGCGGCCACGGACCAGGCCAAACCAATACCCAGGAAGACATTGACGGCATTACTGCCTGTGACGTTGCCAATGGAAGCATCTGCATACACGTCCTGCAGGGCAGCAGCTTTGCTGGCAAATGTATCTGGAAAGGACAGAGACAAATGGGAGCTGTGGGAGGATGGGCTGGGCAGGGCCTTCTGAGCATCCTTTATAGGCAGCTTGGCAGCATGGGCAACGGGACTACTTCCAGCTCTGCCACTCACAAGCTGTGTAGCCTTGAGTGCATCCAATTATGGGACAGGGTTTCCTATTCCTCATGTGTAGGTATCTGAAGCTTCCTACGAACTATTCCCATCCCCAAATTTACCTACCAGGCGTATCATTCCCCACTGACTCTGTTTTTTAGCAAAGATACAATTCATAACATCTACCCAAGGAACTTTCACATCCCCGGGAGCAGGTTGATACTGTCATGCAGGCCATGTACTCACGTAACCCGACAGTGACTGAGCAATGCCCATGTGCTCAGGAAAATAAGGGCTAAGGCATCTGCAGAAGGTCATTTAAGTTAGCTAAAGACTTGACTCTAGAATTCCTGTGGAAGAACCCTTCTCATCATATCCTCCCACAGCCAGAGTTTCATCAAGAACCATGCAATCACAGACATGAACCACACCAAATTCTCCTGAAAGGCCAGTGTCATCAGGCGCTTTCTGAACCAATTTTTGGGCCTTGGAAATACCTTAAACTATGTCCCTGTGCAGTATATTCTGACATCTCACTCACTGTTGCCAAATTTCCCAGATCTCCCAGAGACAGTATCTTGCTCTATCTTAACTATAATTTTTCAGGTTGGCTCTTATCTATCCCCGGTTATTTTTCTCCATATGTCTTTCCCCCTCACATCTGCTCCTTTCCCTCTGATGGTTGAGGCATGTCAAGACCTGGAGAACAGTGAGCACAGGGCATTGCATCTGCAAGGCTCCTGGCACCATTTGATTTCTTACCAGCAGATTCACTTCTATAATAGCCAGATTTCTGACATCACTAATCATAATGCATTCCTCCCAGCCCCCAGTCTGAGCTGGGCTTTTATCTTTGTTGCTGTTGTTGTTGTTGTTGTTATTTTGGTTTTTCAAGTCAGGGTTTCTCTGTATAGCCCTGGCTGTCCTGGAACTCACTCTGTAGACCAGACTGGCCCTGAACTCATAGATCCGCCTGCCTCTGCCTCCCTGAGCTGGGCTTTTAGAAGAAAGATGTCCTGAAATGTGCTGTGGATATAGTGTGATGATTCATTTTGAGTATCAACTTGGTTAGATGGGGATTGGCCGAATGGTATCTGTGGGTGTGTCTGTGATGAAGTTTCCAGAGACTATTAGATCCTAAGGGCTATGAGCCAAGGAATGGACACATTCACTAAAGAAGTCATAATTCAATGGCATTATTAGGAGGCACTGAAAGGCAAAAGGGACCTAGTTGGGACAGGTATCTCACTGGGGAACATTTCTTGGGGATAATAGCTTGCCTTGGGCCTTTTACCACATTCTTTGTTTCTTGTCAAGCAAGATGTGAATTGCTTTTTTCCATCATATCCTTCCTTGACATGCTGTGCTGACACCCCAAAACTGTGAATAAAATGGATCCTTCCGTCTTTAAGTTTTTCTCTTGGGATTTCTGTCATAGCTACACTGAAGAACTTAATACTTGAAACTGACCTCTGGAAGGGTATCTTTCTTTGCTACAGTAAAGGATGCCCCGGATTCATCCTGTAGACCTTTGCTTGGTGAGATTTAGTACAAACACTTGAAGCGAGCGAAAGGTCAGAGTTCAGATGCCATAGAAACCCAGACTGAGTTAAGTAGGGACCCTGGCCTAATACAGTCACCTGTACCTGCTACTTAGTATTTGTCATTCAGGAATGGTTTCTCTAGGACCTGCCCTGACTCAGCTTAACTCAAGTGTTCCTGTTTGACACCTTTACTTCATAGGAATTACTAAGATAGATTTTAATTAGTTGGGTCTAGTTTCCTTTGCTAGGTTTTTAGCTGAGGGCTGAGGAGGAAACATGTCTGCCTTGACTCACGTAGGAGATCTGTAACCAGCACAACACGGTATCAGGCATCTCGGGACTCAGTCAAAATTAGTCTACTAAATGAATTAATGAACAGTTACTGTGGTTTGCCTTTGGATGCTTAGAAGATAAAAGGCATGGAATTCCTCACACTAAAGGACAAATCCCACTAAGGTTCTCATACTAGTTCTGATAGGAGACACTTTGACCTTTCACAGGTGACCACAGGAGCAAGGGAGGCCTAGAAGGATTGTAGTTATCACTACAGGGACATCTCTAAGCAGGCTAATCTTTAAACTCTCAGAGGCTGCCGTAGGCAAATGGAAGGGCATTATTATATTTATTTAATTACATTGCGTGTATAATATTAATATAACATGAAGGCTAAGAAATTGGGCTGCTTACTTGGTTAGGTACCATACTCTCTGTAGACCTCAGTTTGCCCTGTCTAGTAAGGTTTTGATGAGCAGGACAGGGATTGGCCATGTGAATTGTTTGGGACCCACAGGGCCTGCTGTTTCAGATCTGAGATTAGGCGGAGTGTAGGGGTCATTTAAACAAGGGGACGTCCTCCTGGATGCAAACTTAAGCACTCATCACTCTCACCTGGCACAGAGGTGCCAAATGCCACAAAAACAACAGCCGTGACCGAATCCTTGAGCCCGATGGTGCAGCCGAAGTGAGAGGCCAGGTCCCCGATGATGGCGGTGAGCATACCAATAATGAGGATGGAGACCACGAAGCAGGCCCAGCCGTGGCAGTACTCTGTGGGGGGCACACAGGCAAAAAGCACCTTCCAGAAGACTGTCAGGAAGTGCATGACGTAGTCAAAGCAGGACGGCAACCTCTCCTCTCCAGATTCATCCTCATCCTCATCTCCTGCTGGAGATAAGATAAACAGGCCCGAGAAAGGGAAGAGAGGTCAGATCTCCATCCATGAAATTGTCAAGTCCAACCCACATCCAGGCACCCCAGGCTAGAATGGGGATCCAGCTCTCTCTGGACAGCAGGTGAGAAACAGGGTAGGCACCACATAAACAGTTGGGCAATGGGAAACAAACTGGTCATGCGGCCACTGTTCAGCTTAAATGCAGGGTGCTGAGCGAGCACGGAAGAAGGCAAACAAGCCGTGGGACAAAGAAAAAGAATAGAGAATGGGATTAAGAGGCAGGGTGGGAAAACAGGTGAGGAGAGCAAAGGAGGGACAAAGGAGGCCCGGAAGGGCTGCATTGGATCTAGGCAAAGAAAACAAAGTTGACTGTGTGGTTGCTCACTCTCCACTGGGTGCCAGAGGAGGGACAAAGGAGGCCCGGAAAGGCTGCATTGGATCTAGGCAGAGAAAACAAAGTTGGCTGTGTGGTTGCTCACTCTCCACTGGGTGCCAATGGGATTCCTCCTGTGTTTTCTAACCTGTCTACAGCAATAGCAATCATAACTCTGTCGTCATTCATCCCCAAGGGAATGACTGCCATTCCAGATCATGGAGATAGACCAGAGAGTTAGTACCATCCCTCAGATATCCCATGGTCTGTGCTCATCCTTGCTAAGAGATGTGGATGCATGTGCCCCTCCAGTGGCCCAGGAGAAAAACGTGCCTTAGTTTGGAAAGAGCAGAGGTCAGGAATCTAGATTCTAATTCTAATTTTGAATGAAAGAAATCTTAGCCTGGGGCACTTTACCTATAGTTTCTGAGCTTCAGTTCCCTCCTTTGTGAAGGGGGGTAGACTATGTGGCCTACATTCCTTTTGTTGTCTCTTGAGGGGCACAGTCAGGTCATCAGAAGGGAACAGCCAAATGGATGAGAAAGCGGGGCGGCAGCAGCGGCAGCGAGCCTCTTTTCCTGGCTGTGAGTTTGCTCTGGCTCTGGGGCCTTAGGGATGTGACCCTGTGGGTTGCTATGACAACAAAACCTCATGGAAAAAGACAAGGCCAGTAGTGCTTGTCAGTTCCAGAGAACTATAGTGTCGCTGAGAGACAATGCAGGGGCGGCTGGGAGACCCTGTCCATCCTCATTCCAATACATCTCCAGGCATCTGGGGCTTCTGCGGACATGGGTCCTCCTGTAAATGTCAAAGGAACCATCCTGGGTGGAGATTAGTTAAGGGGGTCAATGCAAAACATTTTGCTAACTCTTGACATCCAGTTCTGTAAGGCAGAGTTATTTTCTATTTTACAGAAAAGGCAGGCAAACCAAGGAGAAGATAAAGAGTGGTGGGAACTTGAGTGTCCCCTGTACTTCTTTAACAGTCATTCTCTTTAGGGCCAAGAACATTGAAGAGAGAGAGGACCCTTGCACCAATTCACACAGAAGAATCAGGGTGGGAAGACAGATGTGGCTATCTCTTTTAGCTGCTCAGCCAGATAGGTAAACATGTAGGACCAGAGCCAGGAAGACCTACTGCAGACTCTCCTGGGAAGTGATAAGCCACCAAGCTGGGTTTGATCTTCTTTCCTGGGCATTGTCTGGGCTCCTAGCTAGGCTATTTTTAGGATCCTCTTACCTGCACTAACAGTGATGGCTTCCATGAACTGGTCCCTCCAGGAATGGGTCCCCACAACCAATGCCAGGTTTGTCTTCTTGATCAGCTTGTCCACTGTACTCTGTCATGGAGAGAAAAACTTGGCATGATAAAGTTAGAGATCTCGGAACCAATGAGGCCTCTGTGTTACAAAGGAATGAAAGATGCCCTAAATTGCCCGGGTTCTAAACATTTTCCATGAGGTGGCTTTGGATGGTGTCTTCTACAAACTCCTACTTCCCTTTCCTTTGGTTGTGAATGCTGACAGTGGGTGCTCAGAGAAATGTAACGCTAAAGGGTTTTTGTGGTTGTGGTGGAACTCTCCGTGTAGACCAGGCTGACCTTGAACTTACAGAGGTCATATGCTTCAGCCTCACATGTACCTGGGATGAAGGGCCCGTGCACCACCACACCTGACTTGAAATATCACTATAGAATAAGATGTCACTAGGCCTTGCCCTGGAGTAGTGAGTTTTGAAATCTTTAAAACATACAATTAGACAGTTATGGTGACACACCTAGGGCTGCCTTCCCTACTTATTGATATTCTATATCATGTTTCCCTATAGTATTCCTAGTGTACAAATAACCAGCACTACTTGTTAGATGTTATAAATGAGGAAATGTAGACTTGAGGCGAATACATGATTTGTTCAGTTTCTATTTCACATTCTTAGTGAAATCAAAACAAGGCCTTATGGAGAGATGGCTCAGTGGTTAGGAAATACCCAGTTATACTCCTGTTCCCCCACCTTAATTAGCTATCATTTCATTAGACCTCACTGATGGTCTGACCTTGAACTCATAGGACTCTTCAATGATGACCTCTAGTTTGGGGTGTTCACCCAATACTGGCTTTCCCATCTCTGCTATTCTCTTGGCCTCCTCTTCTTCCACAGTCAGCTTCCTGTCTGTCACCTCTGCAACAAAAGAAACAGCAGACTAGTTTTAGCACATTTTCCATCTCCCAGACGTCATAGCTCAGAGACAAAAGCTGTGAGTGCAAAGCAAGCAGCCCTCAAGGTTGGGGACTGGGTATTTCCTAGCCACTGAGCAATCGCCCCAGCTCTTGGCCTGTGTATTTCTAACATCTCTTTCTATTAAGTGCCAGATACTCTCTGATCAGACAAATCTCTTGATCTTTAATTCTTTTGAATTTCTGGGTGTGGTTGTCTACTGCTCCGTGTTAGAGTTCTGGGAGATAAATGCATCCAATGGCCCTGCCTACTGGCTCCCGTTAGCATCTGTTTAACACAGCTGTCACTGTTCCATCTATGAAAGAGAAAGGAGAACATTTGCAGAGATAGCTCCACTCCATACAGGAATGACATCCTCACAGTGAGAAACTCGAACAATATCCCAAGGAACTGCATGGTGTTCCATTGACAGATTCCCCCAGGATTTCTATATAAGGCAGGAACATTTCTTCTGGAATAACAATAATATAAGTCATTAAGAACAAGAATAAAACAAAGTTCTCCCTTTATGTTCTTCATAAGCTTTCTGTCAGACACTCTGCCTCTTGCATCGTGGACTGACGGTCCCTTCTCATGCTGAATGGCTAAACAGTCTTCCCACTTCAGCTAGTGAGCCCATTCTACAGCCACTCCACCATGAAGGCATGTTTTCTGGATTAGAGTGAAATAGAGATTGGATCTTTTTATTCCCCTTTGATTAGAAAATCGCTCTTGGCAGCCTGTTTCTTTCAGAGCTCATTTAAACATCTCCCCAATCCAAGTCTACATTCTCACATGCAATTAGTTCTTTTATTCAGCTCTTTAATTGCTTTCATTCCACACAGTAAACCTCCCACAGGAATCCTCTAGTCCTTGGATAATCCCAAGGACAAAATGGGTTGGAGGCCAAGGAAGTCTTTTTTTTTTTTTTTCTCCCCCCTGAGGCCTAGGAATTGGTGAAGTGAGGGGCAGGGAAACTTGGGTTCTCGAGGCTGCAGTGAAAGCAACTCAGGGAAAGACTATGAACCACGGATGGGGGTTGCTAAATAGACAGACTTATTTATATGAAGATTTTTCTCCTTGGAGGAGGGCAGTTGACAGTGGCGCAGGCTCCAGTATCTGAGCTTGTTGTTGGAATCATTGTTTTCTGCAACCAATGGGAAGGCGATCCTTGACACGGTCTGGGAGCTGTCCGTGGTGCTGCACCAGCCTAGCGCTGGTGTTTGTCGAAGATCTAGGTCTTTCTGTTGTTGTTGTTGTGCTGTGACGTTTCCTCACACATGTGTAATGCATTGTGATTGATATAGACCCCTCCCCCTCCCCTATCACCTCTGTCAAGACTCTCTCAATAAGTCTCCATTCCACATTCATCCATTTTAGTTATACTTTGAGACCCTGTCAGTTTAACCTGGGCTGTCTGCATAATGGTGGGTTTGGAACTATCTGCTGGAGAATTGTGGGCTCCGTAGTTGTTTACTCAACTGATAGCAACGACCCCCTGGTTCCCAGAACCTATCATGGTCACTAGGGCTGCAGGTTGGGAGGGTCGTTTTGACTTCCTTTCCCTTCCGTAGTTGCCATTGTTGAAAGAGTCATTCTTGTGCAGGGTCATTGTAGATGAGGACAGTTGCATTGAGTTCATGATTAGAATGGCTGTACAGTGTCCATGGAATGACATTCTCTAGCTCTTCTTCTTGTCCTCTGGCTCTTGCATCCTTCCTGCCTTCTTCCACAATGTTTTCCAAGGCTTAAGGAGGGTGTCTACATGTTTTGTTTACCAAGGGTAACTCACCTTTCACTTATTCTCTGTTTCTTTTTATACTTCCAAGTTGGATGATATCTCCTAGCAGCCTCACTCACTTACTTTAATATGGGTCTCTGGTGAGTTCATTCTGAAGGCAAATCTGGAAGTCTGAATGTGATGGGGGTATTTGCAAGGACAGCAGTCCTAGAAATGGAACTGCATAGCATTGCGGGAGAAGCCCTTAGAGAAGGCAGAAAAACTCCTTAAAGAATTGGTAGCCTTTTCTTCTTCTCTCTGGCGTTGGCATCATACCATACTGCTTGTCTCAGAAGTGACAGTGTCATTCTGCCCCTCCCTTCCCAGTTCCCTCATGTCATACTTTACATGTGACACGAGAAGTTTATACCAATATAATGAGCTCTCCAGTGACACATAAATGTACCTGTCTAACCCCTTGTCTAGCTATCAATCTAGCACTATATCCATCTGGCATATTATTGATTACCTGCTGACCTGTCCACCCCTGTGGTGACAGCCACTTTTTGTATCTAGCCTCCTGCAAAAATCTCTTTGACAAGCAGCCAATCCTCTATGATTAAGTCACCCAGAGCCCCACAGGAGCACTGTTTATATCTGTTAACTGACTCTCTCTCACACACCTTTCTATAAACTCCGACTTACAAGTTATCCTCTCCTTTTTCTAATTTTTGTATAATGGTCATTACTTTGAGTTCAAGTTAAGTTAATTTTTTTCAAGTCCCAAACATAAAAGACAAAAGGATAATGATTCTGATCACTCCTCAGAATTTCCAGTGAGGAGAACAAAGGAGAGGTGATCTTAATATTCAGGCTGACTAAACAAACTCTCAGTTCTAGGAATAGAAAGGGAAAGAGGTGGGGAGGGAGGGAGAATACAAATAAGATGGAAGATTGGACAAATACTGGAAGAACAAAGAGCTTTCCAGGCTAGACAAGGATGGACTGTGAGTGCTCTGAAGACATCCCCACAAAGAAGCAGAGGTGTGGCTAAGTCTCCCACTTTAAGGCCCCTGAACTTGACTGGACAGCCGAGGACAAGCACATTTACTCTCCTTCACCACCAGGCACTGTTAACCATATTTCTGTTCTCTCAGGAAGATTGAAATCAAAACCTGAGCTGTCTGGTAGCTGTGAAGCCTCGTGAAGGGCTGCTCAGAGGTCTACAGGCTGAAAGGCATGGGCATCCCCTCTGCGTTTTATATTTCTTCAGGCATTTGAAAGCATGTTAAAGGTATAGTGAAACTTAACCCAAATCCAGATATGTGCATTAGGGAGTGAAGGAGAGAGCTAGAGCCAGGGAACCTGGACATACTTGTGTGTGTGTGTGTGTGAGGGGGGTACTATGAGCACAGAGAAAGAAAGAACAGCATGCTGGGAGCAGAGTGCAGAGCATAGAGCTGGAGCTAGCCCTTATCCTGCTGGCATAAAAATAAACAAGAAGACAAAGAGGTTATAGCATCGTTTGCACAAAAGGAAAACACTATGTGCACTTTTTGCTTAAGGCTTCAAGGAGGCAAATGATCTTGCTATATCTATTACTTCTTCCTAAGCCCAAGGGATGGTCTGTTGGTAACCTCGAACACCAGTGCACTCTGTAAGAT
Organism: Mus pahari; assembly: GCF_900095145.1. Lineage (NCBI taxonomy): Eukaryota > Metazoa > Chordata > Mammalia > Rodentia > Muridae > Mus > Mus pahari. The sequence continues at coordinate 76,420,945 of NC_034596.1, forward strand.
GTTTTTTTTCTCCCAAATGGCCTTACTGTGTGTGTGTGTTTGTGTGTGTGTGTGTGTGTGTGTGTGTGTGTGTGTGTGTGCGCGCGCATGTGTGTGTGTTCAAAGAACAGATGTTCTTTTAAAACATCTTGAAACTGTCTTGTGGAGCCCATCCCATCTGAATTGGATACAGTGCTGCCAGACACAGAGGGCTGCCTTCTCTTTTGGCCTTGAGGTTGGATGCTGTTCGTGAAGGGCTCCCATCATGTCAGCCTACTCTCGGAGTATGTCCATGTCCTACACAGGATTTAAATTCTGAATGAGTAGCCCTCTCTCTAAAATAAAGGCTCTACATGTCTTTTTTATCCAGAACCCTGTTCCCTCACAGTTTTACTGACTGGAATATATGTAACTTTAAGGATAAATGACGAATGAATCTAAATCTAGCAATTTAGGTCTCATCTGTGATGAGTTAGAAGGTCTTTAGGATCAATAAAAGTTTCTCTGTATATTTTTAAACAAACTACCTAGGCAGCTACTGGTTGTTTTTTCCTGGGTGTCTGAGGTCAGATTTTTTTCCTTTTGAGTTCTATGGCAATCCTGTTGAAGATTCTGGCCCTAACTTTTTCCCTATCTCACCCAACAATAAGACGCAGATGAATTGAGATGCATGGAAGTCTATGATCTACTGTCCTCTTGGAAGTTTTCCTTTTAACCACTAACTATGCGTCCCCCCACATTCACTGATGAAAATGATGCTCAAGGAGTTATCTACTTCCCCACAATTACACAATTATGTAAGGGATCTCACAGTCTTGGGAGAATCTGTCAGGTTATCTTGACCCTGAAGTTCCTATTAAGTAAAGTAATGGATATTGATCTTAAACCAAGTAATAGCATTGGCAAGAATAGAAAAGAGGGGAAAGACAGACACCTCTTACCTGGAGATAACAGGAGCGCTGTTTGCAAATGGATACCAGAGAAGAGGGAGAAAGAAAAGTAAAGAACATTAAGGTTCCATCTTGAAAGTGTCCCCTGGCTTTGTGGCTCCTGACAGCATAAAGAAGGCAGTGGGTTTAGTAGGTGAGAGCTCAAGAACACATGCAGACAGTAGCATTTGAGCATGCGCAGCATTTGAACATGTGCAGCAACAGCAGCAGCAAGAGGTGTGAGAAGCTGGAACAACTGCTGAGCAATTATAAGAAAGTTAGTGCCACGCCTTCCCTGAAGACATGAATGCTAAGGATGGAGGCATGAGGATGGGAGGACCAAGTGGATAAAAAGGGTGCTAAGGTGATCACCATGACTCAGTCTGAAAAGGTGTGAGGACTAGTTATCACGGACACGGTGTGCATCTAGCAATCCTGCCAGAGTAGCTGGCTTGTTGATGGCAAGTGAAGCACAGGGCTTGAATGTGAACTCCAGATAGCAATATGCAAGAGTATAACAGTGTTCACATCTATGATTCCCTATTCTAGCCTTACAGTCAATCATGCTTTGCTTCCTACCACCCATAAGGTTTTCACAGTCACAAATGGTATCTTAGATACCATTATGGCCAGACTTTTGATTTTTCCCTAAAAGAATGATATAAGGAAAAGATGCATCCTTCAGACTGTTGTCCCTGAATGATTTGTAATATCTTGGAGTTCAGAAACATGGACTCCTCCCACTTTGTAGCACCTGTCTCATCTTGTCCCTGTAGTTAGTTATGTTTAATAAAGTCTTGTTGTTTACTATCTTGAAAATTGGTAGTCTTTTTGTTCAAGATGGTAGGTGAACTGTAGAACAGAGGGACTGTCAGACCAAGACTTGTATAAGGACAGGAAACAACCAAAAACATACACAACACAGGATGTCTCTAGCTTATTTTTGTTTGTGCTAAACTCTCTTGTCTCTAAGGTAACCTGACAGGTTCTTCCCATGATTGAGAGACTCATTACATGAAATAAGAGCTTTGCTTATGCTAAACTCTCTTGGACTTCAAAAATCCACCAGTTAAAAAGAAATTCTCATGATTTTTCACAGCACATTTTCATCCTGATTGTATGTGTAGTTGTACACCCCTCACTCCTTGGCACTTGTCAGGCCTGGTGACATCTTGCTACATACTCCTGGTAGAGACTGACAGGGAAGAAGAGTCTGCGTGTATATGTGGGGATATCTCTAAAAACTTTTTTCTAGTAACCTCAAGGAATGCAACACATGCTTGAGAGCCTCCATACGTGTAGACAACTGCACATTCATAGCCATTGAAGATATGTGTGGATTCAGAATCTACATGGTATGTAATTGAGCAACAGTCAATTTTCTTAGTTGTTTCCATTTAGACTCTGGAGGTAGTTAGATGTCCAGTGGATATTCTCATTACATTGAGAAAGACAGCAAGGGAGGTAGTAGTTCATTCTGCTCCTTCTATACATCTGCAGGAAGAGCACCTCAGACCCTTAGGCTCAAGTGAAGATCCAAACATATTAATCCACCCAGGCAAGCCAGACATTCTCTGCTTCTTGTCTTCATGAATCTGAGATTTAACTAAGGAGGTATAGATGTATCTGTGAGATCCAAGTAGGTCAACTTTGAGTGACTGACAACTGCCAGGGTGTTTTTCTTGATTTCCCATGTATTGATCTTCAGGGTCATATGAGAATTATTTATCCCTGCTCAGATACTCTAGGGACAACCAGGAAAGAAGATCTCTCAATAATCTTTTGGGGGCACTTGACAAGTGTGTCCCTGGATGTGGAAAGAAGAGAAAGAAATAGGCCTCACTATTGGATAGCACCTTCTTTCCTTTCTACAGGAGGCTTCCTATGGCCAGGCACTGACACAGTAGCCCTGACAATGCAGCGCTCATCCTTGCTAAGAGAAGTTCACACTTACACGCTGAGATTTAACTCCATGCCAGGGCAATCTCATTTTCTCTCATCCTCTTTTTTTCCTCTACCACAGATCATGCAGAACTTTTAATATCACCTCCGAAGGCTGTTGTGTTTCTCAGAATAGAGTCTTCTATTTCAAGTGCAGTCCTTTTTTAAAAATTCAATTGTCATTTTGACCATGCAGAGATGATGCCAGCCTGAATGCCTGAGCCTCTCCTAGACAGCGGTGATAATGAAAAGCAATTTCCACTGTACTGTCTCTCACTCTGAAAACAGTAGGGCATCCTGCAAATCAGAATGGATTTTCATTTGACTCTGGATCTAGACAATTGGGTTTTATAACCTTTCACCTCATGGTCTAATGCCAATATCAGGGAAGAACTGAAGGAACTGAAAATGAATGCCCTAGAGTCTAGGGCCTAGACCATAGGTCAGGTAGCTGGAAAAGCTATACATTCTTCACTTAAAACTTCCATCTTGGCACCTTGGTCTCTGGGAAGATCTGGGCTTCTTAAGATTTTCCTGGAGTCTTCTTGGTGAAAGGGTAACCTTAAATGGGGGGCAGCCACAGGCATTTGCACCAGCCAGGTCTTCTGAAGAACACAAGGCTTATCTTATTTCCTGTCCTACTGTCTTTTAGGAGGTTCAAGGGAGAAAATATTGCACTTTAATAGTAAAATATTGGCATAGTTGGATTGCTAGCCACCTCCTCCTGTCTGGAGCCACTGCCTTCCTTCCAGATGCTTGGACCATCCAATGAGCTCCTTTCATCCTCCCTTTGGTGAAACTGTCTTACATGGGCCTTGGGTATCTTTTGGCTCCAGCAAATCATAGAGATGTGTAGTCACTGAACAAAGGGGATGTGATAGAAATGAGGTAGATCAGGCACTGAGATAATTTCTGAGGACATTCTGGAAAATGAGATCTGGAAGATAGGCTGGAGTATAGTGTGAGAGGCAATGGGATGAGATTCTCTTTCTCCTGGTGCTCTCCAGTGGTCAACCTGGTGGGAATACCTTACTCAGTGGCAACAGAAGACTGAGCTTGCTTTGCCCCTTGGATGTCAGTTGTGTCCAAACCAGTCACAAAACTTTTTTGTCACAAAACTGTTGAGTTCTGCAGACAGTTTCAGTGGGTGATGATAATTGGTCATCATTTGGGGAGAAGACCTGCAGGAGAGCTTTGAGAATGTCTCTATTGACCTCACTCTTTTAGATATGATGTCGAGATTCATGCCCTACAAAAAACAAACAAACAAACAAACAAAAAACAAAACAAGGAGCGTTCTTCTTCTCTCATTAGAGGTGAGAAGTGTCTTGAGCTCTGAGCAATGTCTTCACTTGCAGATGTCAAGCAAAGGCAGATATCCATGAGCTGTGCACTGGCTGTCTCTAGTCTCTCAGTGATAAGCATCATGTTCTTTTCTGGGTCCTATTTGTTCAGGGAAGAGTTGAACCTAAAACAAAAACTTACTCTCTCTTACAGATTTTCAATTTTCTGTTTTCATTATCCCAAAGCAGCCTACCTAAGAGACCTTGTTTTAGACCACGAAGAAAGGTAAGATGGAGTGGATGAGATGGTAAGGGAGAGTGTAGAGCTTGAGATTCCGTATTGCAACGTTACTTCAGAAGTCATTTCTCTCCCAGAGAGCTCTCAGAGACCATGGCCAACTAGTATACCTCCTCATGTCATGGTCTACCCAAGTGGGAAATAGCCAGATAGTGCACTTACCTCTGGGCCGTGCAGAGAGGCCTATGGGCCATTCTGCAAGTGAATAGCTTGCCAAGCATTCAGTAGACATTGAGGAATGCAGCAGAAAATGGTCAAAGCATTATGGCAACATGGGTCCCACCCTTCCTCCAAGACCCCTCCCCCACTGTCAATCCAAGCTAGAGTGAGGGGTGACAGGAAAGGGGCACAAACATGCAACACATCACATTCCTTTCTTTTTCTTCTCCTCCCCACCCACCAAGGAGTTTTCCCATTGATAGGCTATAGTATGGGCACAGAGGGTATTTAAAGCATAGGGGACGGTAACAATTGGGTACTTGGATAATACAGATATAACTCATTAGGGCAACGAGGAGTTGAGGCTGTAGTACTGCCCAGAAGGTGGGAGAGGAGGAATATGGAAATAAATTATGGCTAAGAAGGCAGAGATGACACTGAAACAGGGTGAGAGCAAGAATAAAGGAGGGAAAAGAACAATTTCTGTCAATAGGAGAAGGAGAAGAGAACAAAAGGTGAGGGCAAAAATCGTCACTTTATCTTCCTTTTTAAAAATCGTTTTCTTGTTTGTTTACATTTTTTTTTCCCTTTTCCCTTTCTTGGCTGTTGCTTGGATTTCAAAAGAATCTCACACCTGATATTCCACGTTCCATCCATTTCGGTTCACCAAGGGCAATGAAGAAATTCTCTTGCCTTTCGTACTCCTCCTCATCTACTATTTTAACCCTTATGGTTTTCCTGTAGGGACAACAAGAGAGAGAGTGTCGACTCGGTGGGCAGGTTGGTTGTTTACCTGAGTACAACCTTTAGCAATCATTTCCATCACTCTTGGCATATGAGGCCCTGTCCTGCCATGGTGGCCTTAGACAGGACTATAGTGGATTGTTCTGTCATATATATATATATATATATATATATATATATATATATATATATATATAATGCTCTTAGCGTCTCTTGTTCCTCCGTCATAGTTGTCCTTATGGGTGAGAAGGAAAGGGAACCAGGAGGACGAGGACAAGTGGGGGCCAAGAGGCAGGAGGGGAGTGGGAGGGGAGGTTGGGCTCATGGTGGGGAGGTGGGGAGGAGTCAGTTTAGATCCTGCTAGTGGTTAGTAGGAAGTCAGTTGGGCAGCACATTCTGTGGTCACATGGTAAAATAGCATTTCTGTAGGCATCGAGTAAATGAACTGCCCACTGAGAATGATCCAAAACCCTTCCGCAATGGACAGGTCATCTGCAGAACCTAGGTCTTCAGTCCCTTCTTTTACCTCATTAAGAAAAAATTAAAAGGACAGTGTTTATGAAGAGAGAGAGAGACTAGAGAGGAGAAAGGAGGTAGGGAGAAAGGGAGAAAAGAGTCTATTAAATTTATCATTCTTTATCTCATAAGGAGGTTCAGGAGTGAGGACCAAAATACGTGTTAGTTTCCACATGGTACAGGATTCCTGTACTACTGACATCCTTGTCATAAAGGGATGCTATATCCCAAGGCTGATTTTCGAAATGCTGATTAGCCTGGGTTCAGAACACAAGGTTATAGAGATTTCTGTCCCTTTCTGGGTCACAGTGGAGTGTCTGTTACAAATAAAAGCAAGCCTATCTTTGAGAGATACTCCCCTCCAAAGATGCACTTGAGCCTCATTCAGCCACATAGTCACGTGGAGAGGCTGCAGCAAAAACCTGGATTTTCATGCTTGGCTTCTCTTGCCCAGTGATGGTTAGCGGCTCCTGTTAGAGAACTAGCTGGAACTGGTTTTCTCTGAGATTTATTTATGGCAGGGAAGACTCTGGGACCCGAATTCCCACAAAGGAAAAAGAGAATAGGTTTAAATGTCCTCAGATCAGCTTGGTGTGGTGGTACACACCTTGATTCCAGCACTGGGGAGGCAGAGGTAGGGAAGTCTCTAAGTTCAAGGGCAACCTGGTCTACAAAGTGAGTTCCAGAAAGGCCAGGACTACACAGAGAAACCCTGTCTTGAAAAAATAAAAAATAAAAACAGGCCTCATATCCTCTGATGTTCCTTTGACATTCTGAAGATCTGAAGACATACTTTACTTCACTTTGCTAGCAATAAAGTACAGCAGTGTTGAGCTAATATGTGTGTGTGTGTGTGTGTGTGTGTGTACATATCTGTGAGTGTGTATATGTGTGTGCATGTATGTGAGTGAGCATGTGTATGTGTGAGTATGTGTATATATGTGTGTATATGTGTGAGTGTGTGTACATGTGTATGTATTGTGTGTATATGTTTGTGTGCATGTGCATATATGTGTATTTGTGTTTGAGTATGGTATATTGTGTGAGTGTGTGTATGAGTGTGCATTTGTGTGTGTTTTACTTAGGATTCTTTTTCATACCTTGTTGGGTAGACAAAAGACAAATATCATTGATTAATGAACATCTGGAGGTCAGAAATTTCTCTGTGTATAAGACATGAATATGTTTTACTACCAAAGGGGACGGTTGCATGAGATCAGAGTAGGCCTGGTTTAGGGAGATATGATGATGGTTTGGTCAAGGAATACTGACCCCTAATCCAGCAGCTTTTCCTCTAGAGCACAGCTTATTCTGGAATGGCTGGTCTGACATCTTGGAGGCCAGAGGCATACAAGGTCATTCAAATGGAAAGCACAGCTCTGTCCATTCTGAGACATCTCCTGGGCTTTCAGGGAAAGCTTGCCCTTAGGTCAGAATTCTCTCTCTGATGCTCCATCTGCCTTCACATCTATCTTCCCTTAACAGGGGGATTGGAGTAAGGCAAGGATGTCTTTGATGGAGACCTTTACTTTAAGATCAGTCAATCTCAAGGAGAGAAATAACCTTTGATTGTAGAGATGTGGCAGATAAGATGGCTCCTACAGGTTCCTTGTGGGAATGGGATGAGTTATGACCAAATATATTGCTTCTCAACCTCCTGGGACAGAAACTCAGCCTTGTGGATAACTACATCTGGAAAACTGTGCTGAGAGTTTGTTCCCCATGATTCCTCCTGTCTGTAAACAAATCTTGCCTCCAAACTACATCATGGAGAACATTACCTATGAACTCTCAAGAGTTCTCTCCCTCTCTCTCTCTCTCTCTCTCCCTCTC
>NC_034596.1:76428641-76436692 GCF_900095145.1 Mus pahari
TCTCTCTCTCTCTCTCTCTCTCTCTCTCTCTCTCTCTCTCTCTCTCTCTTCCCCCACCCATCCATATTCATTTTGCCACCCCAGAATAATGGCCATTGGGTCTTGAGGACCTCTCTATGGATACCATGTGACAGGTTGGCAGGTGTTAGGACAAAGAGAGGAGAAGTGAAAAGAGCAAGAGAAGAAGAAACAGGAATGCAGAAGTCAGGAGAAAGAGGAGGAAACAGGCGAGAGGAAGAAAGGAAGAAGAGTGTTACTGTTAGTGTGGAGGGCAGGGTACTACACCTTTCTGAACACTCATATCCACCATGCGGGGGCCCATCATCTCAATGACGGAATTCTTGTTTTTCTCATACGCCTTATCATCAATTACCTTGATGTGAATTGTTTTGCTGTGGACGGAAAAATAAAGTTTCATAAGCAAGGAGCAGAGTAGGGGTGAGGCAGCTGGAGAAGAAACAGGGAAGGAGAGAGAGAGACCCAGAAGGGTTCAAATTGGCCTTAGTTCCACAAGTGCGTGGAGGAAGGTGGCTGCCCTGGCCCTCCTCCAGCTCCAGTGAGTCCTCTTGGATTTCATGGGGCTGTACTTGAAGACTAGAGAAAGCTCAGGCTTTATAGGCAAAGGTTCCAAGTTTTAATCCCAGAAATGCTGTGTGATCTTGGACAAATAATTTAACTGATGTACAAACAAGACAAATAATGTTTATATAGTATCAAGGGTTATCCATCAGGGATACTTTTCAAGACACCAGTGAACATATGACATCACAGATAGTACCAAACCTTATAACGCTGTCTGTGCATACCTTTGATAAAGTTTAGTTTATACATTAGGCACAATACAAGATAACAACTAATTATAAAATAGAAGAATTATAACATTGCCAGTTTGGCATGGGGGTACACACACTTGTAACCCAAGTACTCTGGAGCCTAAGGAAGAAGGTTGGTGTGAGTTCAGGGCCAGGATGGACCGACCACATAGTGAGTTTGAGGACAGCCTGGACTACAAAACCAATACCCTATCTCAAAATACTAAACTAAAACTAAAACCACTCACAATAAACTATAATAAAAGCTGTTTATAATTTATGAATGGTTTATTTCTGGAGTTTCTCTTTTAGTATTTTCAGACAATAGTTTCATAGGCAATAGAGACTGTCTGGTTCCCACACTTAAAACTTAAAGCCATTAATGTCTATACATTGTAACTATTAGTGAGTTTCACTGTGACATTTTCAGAAATGTGTATGTGTCCTATTTACCAGCATCCAGCTCTCACTGCCCCTGTCTCATCTGCTTCTCTCCCTGCTCCCCATATTTCCCCACAGTTTCCCGTGGACCTTCCCGTAGACTGATGAAAGACTACTGTGCACATAAGAAGATTGTCCTGGTAGGTCGTCTCATAAGGTTTATTCTTCATCTCTTTGCTTTTGGAACAAGGAAGAACTTTTTTTTTTTAACTTCTAGAACTAGCAGATGATGACTGAAAGTGCTTATTTTTATAAAAAGAACAGAAAGGGAGGGGCAAATAGGCCTGTGGGAATCATGCTCAGAATAGTAGACTCTCTTGCCCTTTTGCGTGGCAGTAGGGATCACAGGGAGCCACGAGAATTTGTTCCGTTTGTGTCACACATTTTCTAATTTGTGATGATGAAGGAGATGCTGTCTACAGACGAGATGCTGCAGTGTGGGAACATGAGAGGAGGGTACAGAATTCTGGGGCTGTCTGAGTCAGGATCAGCGTTGAAGTTCTACATCGATCCTTTGGCCAACGCCAACCTGTTTCCCACATTGCTTTGTGTATGAGAAAGTGTTATTCTGTAGAACAAATGTGTAGGTGACTGTTTTGTGTCACCTACCCACAAGTCCTGCTGCTTCTCTTTTCTTTAGTTGCTTTAAACAGAGGTAAGCCCGTGCCTCGAAGCTGTCCCTTCTGATGGGACGTTGCAGGACCAGAACCCCTCTCTGCACATTTCGCCTGCCCTGGTGAATGCTATTGTCTTGTGGAACTGCCTCTCTCTGCAGCATAGGAATGCAGAGCTCTGCAGGACCCTGGTCTGCTCCCATCCACGCGCCCTCCCAGACATGGTTCTAAGCTTGGTGTTCACAGAGGAGACAGAGGCCTCTGATCTACCCTTTATTCCTTTTAAATGAGGCAGGGCCATCTTTATAGTCTAACTTGGCACAGACTCTCTGTTCTCTGAAGCCTCCCCAACTCAGCCTTTCCAGTCTGCCCATGTGTCTCTGGTTCTTCTACTACCTCACTTACTGGGTCCATCCCTCCTGAAGTGAGTATAATGGTTGTTAATCCTGCCCTGGACCATGTCACTAATTGCTTATGAAGTGACACTTTTAACTTTTATACCCGCTTCAGTCCATTAAAGCCCGAGTAGCTGTCATGGGAAACAATGCCCCTGCAGCCCATGAAAGTCACAGCACTATGGCTTTCCTTCTTCTAGGGAATGATACCCTGGATTAAAAAAAAATCTCTCCTCTATTCTTTCCCTGTGGGTAGCCTTGGGCAACCTGATAAAGTCCTCAAGCTGTAATACCTTTCAAGTGTAAAGTCTCAAGTGCAAAATGGCACAATAGTATCTACTTTGTAGTGTCCCCCAAATAATGTGGAAGCACAAAAGGGAGGTGTGTTCTCTACTGAGGGTTTTAAAAAACGGAATCATTATTATTAAGTATAGCACCAATGCCAGTTTGAGAGTCACGTTGTAAAAGCATCTTTTTATCTCCAGTCATTAAGTCAGCAAATCAGGGGAAATCAACAAATAGTGCTTTCTGCAAATAGAAGTCAGGTCAAGAAAGGGATGGATAGACCAGAATAATAGATCCCCAAATGGGTTATTACTGGGGCTTGGCGTGCTAGGAGGGGTATAGGGAGAGTCTCACAGTCTCTCAAAATCTGGTCTCTGCCATCATCCGTGACAAGCTCTGGACTGAATAGAACTTGTGTTATACCGTGTGGATGAGTCATTTTGATTTCTAGTCAGCAGATAAACAGGAAAAGAGACACTGTGGACTTCGTAGTAGAAGACAGGAAAAAGGAAGACAGGTGTTGGGTCACAGCAGGAGGAGATGAGGCTAGCTGGCTAGAAGTGCCAGCTGGAGGGTGGGGGGAGGGGAGAAGGCAGTGTTCCCCCTCTGAGCTCATTGGTGGGAAAGACATCTGTGTCCACTGAAGGTGTTACCCTGCCTGGAGGTTGGAGAAACCCTTACAGCTCCCTAAAACGGACACAGTCTTCATTTCTGTCCCTCACACGAGTGAGACCACAGGGACATTAGCTAGGAGTCATCAGCTGGACCTTGAGTTCTTTCCAAACTTATTCCCTGGGTTTCAGCTGTGGCATAATCTTCAACCAGTTGGCTCAGACTCTGAACCCAGAACCATCACTCTCCTGCGCTGGTGCCCTCTTTCTCTTTCCTTCCTTCCTCCTCTCCACCCGACTCTGGCTCCAAATACCTTGACCATCAGCCTTCACTCTGCTACCAAGATCAGAACACCAGGGCTTCTCCCTCGGACAGCTACAGCCTCCAAAGAGACTTTCCTGTCCTTGTCCTTGCTTCAGGCTCTCTCTCTCTCTCTCTCTCTCTCTCTCTCTCTCTCTCTCTCTCTCTNCTCTCTCTCTCTCTCTCTCTCTCTCTCTCTCTCTCTCTCTCTCTCTCGTTACAGCCAGAGTGGGAGATTAAAAAGGCAGTGTAGCCAGAGGTGGTGGTGGCACAGACTTGCAATCCAAGAACTCCAAAAGGATCATAAGTTGGTAGGGTTGAGACCAGACTGGCCTACAGAATTCCAGGTTAACCTTGATTGCCGGGGAGACCCCTGACTCAAGTGAAGTCCAGATCCTGTCATGGCCTCCGCAGTCGTAACAAACAAAATCCTGTGTCCTAGAGGAACTTCTCTATCCGGTGGCATTGAGCTTCACAGGACCCCCTTGCACCGTTCCCGAACATCATGCTCTTTCCATTTTCAGATTGGGTTGTTTCTCACGCAGGGTAAGCTCCCTCATGTTCCTTGTCTGGGATGCCCTTCACCTAGACCTGAACTTATCCTCATCTGTTGGGATTTCTTACCTCCTTACCTCCCTGGAGAAGCCTTCTGAAGCCACTGTAGCCCCTAGAAGCCTCCTCCCACCACGGATTGCAGTTCGCTCCATCTCACCACTCCGTTTGTTCATGGTTTGAATTTCGCCTGTTGCTTACTGTTTCCAGTCTGTCCGTTCCCACTTGAGTATAAACTCTGTGAGAGAAGGGCCTGAGCCTATCTTATTTGATGTATGTTCCTGGCACATGCCCAGCCACAAGAGACCCTCAGAAAGACCCTGTAGAGTAATCACCAGTACACTGGTTGCTAAACCACCTGAGGGGTCACTTCGTTCTGCTATAAAAACATGTAACAAAGGACAAAACAAAACAAAAGCAACAAAACCAAAACCTTTGAAGGTCACTGTGGTGGTACACTCACAACCTCTGAGGGACACAATGTCTGGACGGCCAATGCCACCCACCCTAGCCCCTCAGCTAGTTTAACCTATTCCATTCGTCCACTCTGGGGAAGACAGTGCCCAGGATGAACATGGGGACCATTAACTCAGGTGAGGAATTCAGAGTGCTTCATTCTGTATTACCACTTTTTACTTCCAGCGCAGCGGCTGCTTCTGAATGGACATTGAGACAGAATATCCTGATTCGCTGCCTGGAGAGCCAATGATGTCATCAGAAGCTATGGGGCCAGCACCTGCCTTTCTTATAAGCCTTCTGCTAAAAGGTGCCAGAGTGGCGTTCCCAGCCTGGGATCTGGCTGTACCTTTTGGAGAAGAGCCTCCTGGGAGCTCTCCTACCAACAGCCCTAGAGGGGTTAGGAAAACTTTTCCCCAGCCTGGCTGGCCTCTTAGAACATTGCTCTTCATTGAGGACACCCAAACTGAATGAGCCTCTGGGTGTCATTCCTATTTGACTGTGAGTTCCTTTAGATTAAAGGGGCTGAAGCAGCATTTGATAGTTGAACAAGTGAATGATGCATCAGCAGTTGCCCCGAGAGGGAACTGACCCTTCTAGAAAGTGATCTTTGCAAAGGTCATGTCTAGTTACTCTCAAAGCAGAACACAGTTCTCAGTCTCTATAGCAATGAGCATAACCAAGTGTCAGCTCTGTATTTACGGGCCCGTTGGAGCCCCACATTTGCCCTGAATCAGCCCAAGAGAGTGGGGCTGGGGGTGACAGGAAGATTCACAGCTCCAGTTCCCTCCTTCTTCTAAGTCAAGAAGGGAAGTGAAAAAAGCAGCAGTGGTCTGGGAATAGATGGTCGCTGTGCCCTGAAATTGATAAATCTCCTTCTTGGGAAGGCAAGGGGAATAATCTATAAAATAATTTATTTAACAGTGTGTCTGCTCCCGGCGCTGTAGACAGAAAATGACTGGTTATCTGATTCATGGCTTTAGAGATTTTGGATCTCTCTCTTTCTGGCTTTCTTTCTCTGATGGGGATCTCATTTTAAATGATGATTTTTTTTTTTATCCAAACAGGGAATCATTTTTTTATTTTATAGACATAAACCTTCAGACTCAGGAAAACCCTTCTAATAATTAGGAAGAGAGCTGCAGCCCCATAGGACCCATGTCAAGCCCAGTCAAAGCCCTTTGCCCACTTGAACATCTACGAACCTTGCACTTTCAGTACTTTCCAGAAATGCCCATTGAATAGCATATGCAGGGAAGATGGTTGGACAGAGAGACTCCTTCAGTTAGACACTTACCTACCTGGGGGAGGGGCCAATTCTATAGCTGTCTTCTTGACTGAACCAGACACAGAGCAGACTGATGCAGAGTTGCAATACTGCATAACTGCTGGTTCTGCATGGTCCGCTGCTCTTGGGGCCAGCATGATAGACAAAGTTTTTGAAGAATCAAATCTCAGAACATGCTTTCATGAAGGTAGGAAGCCAGAGACTCATTGACATAGAGCTGGGGGGGGGCTTGTGTGCACAGTCTAAAGGACCACCAGAAAGCACACTACTCTTAGCTAAATGACATCTTACTGCAGTATTTAAATCTATCAGAGGTAATGGGGGAAAACCCATCATGAATGAAATGTCAAATTTCAGACACTGGCAGGTCCCCAGGCTGCACGTTCATGCTTCTCCTTAGCATCCTCGCCCTCCTCTTAGCCCAATGCTGCATTCTTGTGCTACCTGGTGCCTGGTAGATTACAAAAAGAATGGTAGATTAGGAAAGCACACAAGTTTCTGCTCCTCCCTTCACGCGGGTCCTCCTGAGCCGCCTGTTCTTATTACACTTGTCCAAGAACAGCAAGAGGCCAGTCCTCTCTTGGGATGATTATGGGAAACCATGGGAGCAAAACCCCACAATCCTTGTTTTTTGTTTTCGTTTTTGTTTGTTTGTTTTCTAATTGCAGATCTTGTTTAAACATGAGAGAGAGAGTGTGTGTGTGTACTTATATGAGAGTATGTATATACGTGTGTGTATGTGTATATACATATATGTGTGCATGTGTGCTTGTTTGAGGGTATGTACATATATGTGTGTGCATATGTTTGTGCTTGTCTGTTTGAAAGCATATATGTGTGTGTGCATGTGTGCTTGTGCATGGGCATGTACATATGTGTGTGCTTGTCTTTGTGCATGCATATATGTGTGTGCATGTGCATGTGTTCATGCATGTGTATACGTGTGATTGTGCCTATATGTGTGTGTGCCTATGCTGGCGTTTGTACATGAGCATGTCTCTCTGTGTGCATGTGTGTGTCTGTGCATGCATATTCATGTGTGTGTGTGCATGTATATGCATGGTTGTGCATGTTGTATTTGTGTTGAGCATGTTTCTTTCTCTGTCTTTCTGTCTGTCTCTCTCTCTGTGTGTGTGTCTGTGCATACATGTTCATGTGTGTGCATGTATATGCATGTGTGTGTGTACATGTCGTGTTTGTGTTGAGCATGTTTGTGTGTGTGTGTGTGTGTGTGTGTGTGTGTGTGTTATACAAGGCTTCTCGCTCACCCTCTGGGACTACTTTCCCAGTCTTACTGCCTGCCTATTCCACCAGGGCTCCCATCTCCACTGGCTCTTCGTTTTTTCTCCTTTCCCTCTGCAAGGGCCCAGCTCCCATGCATTGGCCAAAGCATTCTGTAGGCCCAGTCTCCAGTGTGCTCCCTGTTTTTGCTCAATAGAGAGAGAACGGCTGGGGTTGGGGTGGATCGAGAGGATGGTGAGGATATGGTCTTTGAATTGTGCCCTAAATGGATGGCTGCTAGTTCTCTGTCACCCTAGTGCCTGCCTTCCTGCCCTCCTCAGGCTGTGGGAGCTGCACACTTCCATTCCTCAGCACGGTCCTTTCTGCTGGCACCTCCTCTTGGTACTATCACCCCCCTCAAATCACTGTCACCTCAGGCCTGGACTCTCACAGCATCCAAACTCACTTTTGGCTCCCGTGCTTCATGCTTGGTTACAATACGTCCTCTCGTCAGCCAGGGATTTTCTGTAGCTTTTAAGAGAAAATCTTTAGTATCTGTGTGTTGTTGAACTGCTGACCAAAGATTTAAAGGCAGCTCCAAAAATAAGACCTCCTTTGGAACCTAGAATCACTGTTCAGAATGAGTTTTGAGAGATCTGAGGACTGCCGTACTAGAGAGCTCAAAGTGATGATGGTGGCTGTACAAAGGTTGGCCCTAAGAATAGAGAGCCGCGTTAATTTAAACCTAAGAGAGAGGAAAGCCCCCATGTGCCACTTTTTTACTTAGTTCCAGGAACCAGATCCTGCTGCACTTAGGACTCGATTGAATCTGAATGAGGGTGAAGAAATGGTAGGCATTAAGCGTACTTCGTGCTGCTCCTTCAGATGCCCGAGTTCTAGTCTCGGCTCCCATGGCAGGCGCAGCTGTCTGTACCTCAGCTCAAGTGATCCATCTGATACTTGCTTCAGGCCTCTGTGGTTAACTGCAGACCTGTTGCATATTCTCTCTGTCTCTGTGTCTGTCTGTCTGTCTGTCTGTCTGTCTCTCTCTCTCTCTCACACACACACACACACA
>NC_034596.1:76436782-76440953 GCF_900095145.1 Mus pahari
GAGAGAGAGAGAGAGAGAGAGAGAGAGAGAGAGAGAGAGAGAGAGACTGTATGATCTAGCTGAGAAACGGACACAACACAAACATTTGGAAGGCTTGAGAAAGTGCAGCATGTAGGGCACCATTCCCAGAGTGCCCAGTGCCGCAGCTCTGACCCAGCCTGGAGCATGTGCACTGTAGACACATGCCTAGGTGCTGCATGGCTGCATGGCTTGTTTCACAAAATGCATTCTGCTAGTCTCCCTCTGCACACTCTGCCCTAGTACACCTACCTGCCTTCTCTTACCTCAAATGTATAAACCCGATTCTCACCTCAGGACGTTTGCACTCACCGTTTCCCTTTCCTGGACTGTCATTCCCCCAGAGAGTCTCATGACTAGGTTTTCAAGACCATGTCTCAGCTTATATGTTAATTCTCGGTCTTCTCAGCTCTAGCCTCCAGCAACTTTCCACACCATCATCTTATCTCGCCTTCATCCTATTAGCCTGCTTACCTGGTTCCCTCGCCAGAATACAAGTGCCGTTAGAAGCAGAAACCCCGTCTGCCTCACTTACCAGCCCTGGCACACACTCTGGCCCCTGGGCAGTTCATATTTATTGAATGGGTGATTTGTGAATAGCCATAAGTGGTGGAGTCAGAAGCTGAGCCCAGGGTGTAAGAGCACAGAGCCCACACTTAGTACTTAGCGTAAGATTACCATGAGGATGCAGACGAGCCCTTGGCTGCCTCTTTCACTCCATTCCTGAACACACTACTCCATTGAGAAGCCCTATTACAGAGCTACCATTATGGTAAGGTGGCTTTAATACTTCCTCCATCTCTTCCCCAACAGTCTAGACCTCTTTTCCCAACCTTCAAAACATATATTAAAAAGAGTTGCCTTGTCTACAGCCTTCACTGTTGCTGCTTCAATTATTTATTGGCGATAGTTCTATGTCTCAGCCTTTCCCCACTGCTCTGTCTCGTGTCTCATGCCATGGAAATAAAGATTCTCTCCATCATTCAGTAGTGAAGAGCTCTAGCTTTAGGGTCAGAGCTATCTGTATACAGTACTTACAAGTTTTAGCCTTTAGGCTAATTTATGGAGCCTTCTGTGGGCCTCAGTTTCCTCATCTGAGGGAGGGAACAGTTGTAAGGCTCACCTCACAGGGTCATCGAGTTGACCAAAGGAGATAACGTGAGGAAAGCTTATAGCAAGGGACCAGCAAAGAATAAGTCAGAAATGGCATTACATTTGATGTAATAATTACATTTTCTGTTTAAGCTATTACTCATTTAATTCTTTCTCTGGTCCCCAGGATGGACTCATAAGAGGGTATAACATACCTGATTGCCTAATAATTGGGGCCAGGCCAGGTACTTTCTGAGCTCCACAGATGAACCGATGAAGAATCACAGACAAAGGGGTATGTATTACTGCCATACAGCTGTCTGTCAGCCTCCCCTATTTTAACGAAAAGGGATCGACCTTTTCCTTCACCCATTGCTCCAGTGTCACAGGGTACCCTTCCCTACGAACCAGCTCTGTTCTCTACTCTCAGCTGATTGCAGAAGCGATCCAACTGCATAGTCACACCCCACTAGGGATCCATAGGCTCAAGGCTCCTGCTTTATCTCCATAGCGGAAGGGAGTCGAAGAGATCAATTTGTATTCCTGGAGCCCTCCCCCCCCCCAACCCGGTTCTGATAGGCAAAGTTCCCCAAGAGTGATCAGGGCTTGCTGACCCCACCCACCCAAGACTCTGATCTGGTGGTGCCATCTCCAGGTTCTCAAATGCCTTTGCTTCCCTGGTCTCACTTCTGTGAATCCTCCTGGGCTCTTTCCTGGGTGAGGCACTGTGAGAGTCTGTCCCCTTTTAGAGCCCAGCGGTTCCTTCCTCCCATTTCCACAGCCTCAATCTGTCCACTGTGTGCAGAAGGTTTGCAATCAATACTCCCTTTAAGCAGGGCATTTACATATTCGTCTCCTATTGGAAGAAATAAAATGAGCTTGGGGAAAGCCTGGATTTACAGAGAGGCCAGATTCAACTGACAGGAGGCAGCCCAGGGGGTGGGGGTGGGGATGGGGAACATGTTTGTGTATAGGGGCTGCTGCCTTCTCAGATGACATTATAGGCATGAAACCAATGGACTCATTCACCTGAGACAGGAGGAGGTGACGTTTTGAGGTGATAAATGAAAATGCAATGATTGTGACAATAATATAATGCATTTTCAATTGTACATCTGCTCAGAGGGCTCTTAATCAAGGATTTCAAAGCACTTTCCCTCAATCTTGCCCATTCATCTTTCCCCCATCCCTGGGAAACAGCCGGCAGGTAGGTAGCAGAGCACTATAAATAGAGTACTGTATCATTATCTGTGATGTGAGCACTGTGTATTTAGACAGCATTTTCTCTGAAGCACTCAAGAGCTCCACACACATGATATTATCTAATTCTAACTCATTCATACAGTGTCCCCCACATTTGCTGCCTTCCAGGCAGTTTGGAAAGCTCCCGAGCTACAGAAACTCACATTTTCTATGCCAACCCTCTTCCTTCCTTAAAAAGGTCACAGGCAGAGGCACTTCTCAGAGCTGCTCTTGCTAACCTGAAGCAGCCAACACTACAGCTTGATCACCTCTTCTAGGTACTGGGGGGCACAAACACCCTCATACGCTAACTCAGTTTTATAATAATGATATCAAGGGATGGGGTGAGGGTAGGGATTCATTTCCTTCCTGCCAGATCTCATGTGAGTCTACTTTTCTGGTTTTGGTGAAGCCTCCCTTATGTGGCTGTCAGACGAACTTCATGATCTTATACCATACAGGGTAGGAGATGGACTGGATCATATAAGATACAGGGTAGGAGATGGACTAGAGAGCATGCGCCAACCATATGAGCTCACGGCTGAGGCCACACTCTTAGGGGAATCTCTGCTTACCTTGAAAGTGCACATCACCTCTCTACCTGACATGTTGGATTTCTTCCACTAACAAGAGCTTCTGGACTTCCCTTCCACTGATGCCATTGGGCAAGTGATGTTCTGGTATGTACTAACACTACTTGTCCCTGGTTATACAGAAGTGACCAATTAATGCAGTTGTCACCTTCTCTGTCATTTCTAGTATTCTAAAATCTGTGAGGGCGAGCACTGTTTGTTTGGTTAATTGTTTCTATCTGCTGAGGTGAGAGCATATGTCAGATGCTTGATAAAAGTGTATGTGGAGTGAGTGAATGAGCGAGCGAGAGCTAGCGAGCCAGCCAGCAGCTGAATGACGGAAGGACTGCAGCAAGCATCTTCTAGGCCCACTCTTTCACACAGGTCTGAGCGGGGAATGCTGCTGTTATACTTCCTGGAGACTACAGCCTCACTGCTGCCTCTCTCGGCCACTGGAGACAATCAGCAGCAGCTGAATAGAAATCATGGCGTTCATTTGGCTTCCTCCGATAATTTAATTGCACTCAGGACTCAGGTTGCTCTTGGGATCTGCTTCAAAAGCCCAAAAGAATCCCCACCTGAATCTGCCTCTGTAGGGAAAGTGAGTAAAGTCTGAATAGTGAAAACTTCAGCTAAAGTCACCTCTGTTGCTGACAGATGTGCGACCCTGGCCATGAGCCTAACCTCTCTGAGCTTCTGTCTCTTCAGCAATAATGTGAAGATGAAGTCTACATTGGATAGTTGTGGGAGTTAAATGGGGAAACACAGGCAATAGGCTGAGCGGCCAGTTGCCCCTTCTCCTATCCTGCCCCTAGACCTCCACCCCTACCATCCTTTCTTCTGGAAGCATCCTCCATTTGGATGCTTCTAGCTGTTACATCCCAGGTTTTAGGCGCCATGCTGGAAGTGTTGGAACTGGGACTATATTTAGATGCCTTAGCTCTTTTACTTTTTTATACCACTGGGTTGCTATGGTGATGGTGGAGCAGGGAGGGGGAAGGACAGCTTGAAAGAAAGCATGGAGCTCAGCCATAAAGATCATCTGCCCTGGCTGTGGACTGTTCCTGGGAGTTGGCACTCTCTAAGGAGCTTTACCAGAGCCTTTCATCAGGAGATGCTGCAAGAAGACAGGTATTTCCTGGTAAAGGTGGGAAGGAAAGGGAGGGAGAGACAAGGGGAGGGAGAGACAAGGGGAGGGAAGGAAAAGGAAGGGAAGGGAAGGGAAGGGAAGGGAAGGGAAGGGAAGG
>NC_034596.1:76441080-76458134 GCF_900095145.1 Mus pahari
AAGGGAAGGGAAGGGAAGGGAAGGGAAGGGAAGGGAAGGGAAGGGAAGGAGGAAATGCTAAAAACCTCTTTCTTCAATGAACACAGCCTTGAGCCCTGGAGCCTTCCCCAGATGGCTTCACCCTCAATCAAGTCAGGGGACAGCAAGTGAGGTTGGGGAGAATAGGATCAGTTATGCTGGAGTTCAGAAGTCGATGAGACTAGACACCTTTGTAAGAACAAAGTTCTGTCCCTACATCATGGCCCGGGATTGTCCTGGGTTCAATCCATGGAAGAAATCAAAGTCGTACAAGGGCAGAAATGAAACTGCTCAGAACTCTGATATGCTTGGTGGATTTGCAGCAGGGCAGGTAGGCTCTGAGCTGATGACAAAACTGGGTCTTGCAGAAAGCTCCACTGTTCCTAACACATCATTTCACTGGGTCTTTAAAATGGCTTGGGTAACTGGGATTATCTCCTCACAAGGAAATGGAGGAGGAGTTGGCAATTTTCCTAGTGTCTCACAGCTGGTAAGTGGCAGACTTGGGGGTCGAACTCAGGCCACCTGGAATCTAAATCCATTACTTATCTCAATGTACTAGTGGCTATCAAGAAGAGTTTATTAAAGCTGAATACAATGATACAATGAAATGTAACCAAAAAGCAGATAAAGTACATTGCCATTATCAATACAAAGAGTCCTTCTTGGACAATTCCACTTCTAGGAAGAGAGGATTCTGGGTAGAACCTTTCAAAATGTGGTCACTGATGCTTCTGTCTTAAAAACCCTGGGGGAATGGCAAATATGCTGGCTGCTATGCCCCAGTCCAAGATGCTGACGCAGCAGATCTGGGGTGCTTGTGTTTAGACAAGAAACCAGAAGATTCTGATAAATACTAGTCTTGCTGAGACCAGCTTAGCACCTAGAAGATGGGACACAATTGCAGCAGACATCCTTTTTTTCCGACCTGATTTCTCATTTGTTCGAGTTTGAACATTAAGAACCACTCAGGCAGCTGGGTGTGGTGGCAGATGACTTTAATCTCAGCACTCGGCAGACAGGGACAGGTAGATCTCTAAGTCTGAGGCCAGTCTGGTGTACAAAGCAAGTTCCAAAGTAGCTATGGAGCTATATACCCAGCCACAATGTGATACTCTTGAGGCAGAGTCTGGCAAATTTGCACAAGTTAGCCTTAAACTCTCTTTGTCGTCCAGGCAGGTCTCAGTTTGGCTGTCTTTGGACTTCAGCCTCCCAAAGAGCTGAGATTAGAGTTGTAGCTTAGCTGATAGGTATTTTTTTAAAGATTCTTTTTTGTTTGTTTGTTTTTGTTTTGGGGTTTTTTTTTTTTGGTGTTCTTAAAAAAAATCAAATCTTCTTAAAATATCAGCAGAGGACTGTAGTACATTTATTATGTAATCGTTGCCCCCAGGCTGAGATCGCATCTCCAGAAATCTCCAGTGACTTTACTCATGAATCTACTTCGTTCGAACCTCCTCTAGCTTTAGCTTCTGCTCTGTTGCTGACTTTTGCACCCAGCACCTACTTCTTTTATCTCCCACTCTCTTCATGCTCATGGTCCTGTGAACCTGGGGGGGGGGGCGGAGGAAGAGGTTTCTGGCTGTGGCAAAACCCTTTTGGCAGAATGTGGTCACTCAGTGTGGAGTATTAAACATAAGAACAAGAAGTTGAACCAAAGGAGAAACAAAACTAAAGGAGGTGAAGTGCTGTGAGCACAGAGGGAGTTCAGAAGAGGCAGTCTGAAGTCAAGCTGTCCAGGAACTACAGGGCAGGAGGACCTACGCTTGGCTGCATTCTCTTCTGTCTCACCTATTCTGAATTCCTTGAGTTATCATCTGCTTTCATGCCCCAGCTGTTTGTTCTGGGGGCTAGGAGGAGGCAAGTAATGAAGCAGAATGGGGCAGGACAGGAAGAGGACAAGAAGCAGTTATCCTCAAAATGGAAGCTCCCGGCCAAAAGGAAGTGGTTTACCCAACTCCTTGCGCCTTCATATTGCTCATCATTGGTTTCTATTGTCCCACTTTTGGAACCTGACCTGTAATCTCTTCTCAGCATAATCTTTATATTGTGGCCGAATGCACAGAGTGATGTTTTCTGAAGGTGCATGCCTCTAGCGTAGAACCCTCTAATTCAGATTTATGTTCTCTGCATAGTTCTTTACCATTTATAAAGTGCATATTCTTGTAGGCTAGGCAGAATAGTTATCAAGGAACTTATTTTATTACTGAAACGGAAACAAACAAGCTAGTTTTTAAGGATCTTTTTCTTTCTCCCAAGTAGGAGTGGGTCCTGTTGGAGAAAGCAGTGTGGTTCTCCTTCCACAGAGCCAAACCTGAATACACCAACAGTGCACAGGCAGAAGGCCATATTTTCTGTTCCCAGTTGACTACTACCTGCCTCTAATTTCCAGAGACTAGGCAATACAAAACATCTTTTGTATAGACAACAAACTCTTTTGTTTAGAGAATTACTTCATTGGATTATCACAACACTCCACCATCATTTATGAGTTAGATTCACTCTCCCTTGCAGGTTGTGGCAATTGAGATACAGAAGTGTCAAGGAATCTGCTTAAGTTCATGCAGTTGGTGGGTGATCGAGTGTGCGTTAGGCTCCTGCCTTCAGCTAATGAGGTCAGAAATCTTTTCAATGCTCTTCTTCCTGCCTGCCTACAAGTCTTACCTAATCCCAACTTAGACATTCTGAAGGCAACAAGAGACATGTGTGAAGTCAGTCTATTTCCATGAATCAGGAGTATTGTTGTACAGGGAGAAGTTAAGAGGAGAGTGCACAGGCTGATCTATGCTTGAATGACATCTCTGTCACTTATAGCTAGACAGCACTGGGTGGTGGGGAGGTGGCATTAAGTCTCTAGTTTCTCATCTATGATAGGTTGACAGGAGAACTAAGTGAGGTGCTTTCATATTACTTAGTATAAACTGCTCAATACAGAGTCATTGCTATGTAGCTCTTCACAATACTAACATTAATCATGGAATCTGTTTTAATTAAAAGATCCTGCAAAAGATGGTGTCATCTTGATATTTTCCAAGACGGAGGTTGCATCTCTGTTAATAAGCTTCCCTTGCCTGTTTCCTAAATGGTTACAGTGGTTCTCCTCCTTCTTCTTCCCCTTCCCCTTCCTTTTCCTCTTCCTTGTATTCTCCTCCTCCTCTTTCTCCTGTTCCTTTTCCTCCTTATCATCTTTATTATTTATATCCCCACCCCCTTTAAGAGGCATTTCAATGCTTGTTGTTGTCATCAGCCCTCTTGGGCATGGGGATAGAAATCCTGAGAGTGAGTGGTTGGTCCCCTTACCCTTTCCCCCTGCTGGTCATTACTCAGTGAAGCTCAACCCATTGTTGTCTTTTTATTTTGTCCTCACACTGTCTGGTTAAATTTCTAAAGAAGACAACTTGTCACTGAAGCCATCAGACAGTACATTTACCTTTTCTCTCACATCAACAAGTACCTCAAGTCTCAAAGTCCCTCTCCATCTCTGTTATGTATTCAGTTTCCTGGGGGAGTGCTGTTCTCTGAAGTATGGCATGAAAAGAGGGGAAAGTGGCATATTTTCTGGCATTGTTACATGTTCATGGAGAGTCAGAGACTCTCCCAGGAGGGAAAGCAGAGAGAAAGGCTGGACTTCAAACACTGTACTGCAGGGTCTAAAGAGCTCCTGGGATTCAGAGTCCTAGAATTCCATTCCATTAATGGGATTCTTTTCCTGTTTAAGACAAATGGTGCTGTGGAGGTGTGAAGAACATCAGCAGGAAAGAAAGTACCTAGGTACACTTGTATGAAGCTCCTGAAGTTGGTGGTGAACAGGAAGACACAGCAAGACAAACCACAGTGGGTCAGATATAGATAATTGTGACTGAGACATTTGATGCCACTTATGAATGATTATTGGGTTTCTACCAAATATGATAGATATTAGGGGATGAAGGTGTTAAAAAGACAAATAAGATGTTGTTCATCATTTTGAAAAGCTAAGTATGACGTGGCTTACAAATATTAAGAACTATACCTCATCGTCAAATTTATAGCCTACACGTACATGTTTGGCAACTTCCCCAAAATTCTATTTTCACCATTTTCATGTATAGTGAAACAAATCACACCAACATGCACACAAAACCACAAAATAATAATAACAAATAGTAATAATAGCACAGATGTTACACTGTTCTTGGCGAAGATGAAAGGTGAGCCCCTACTCTCCCTGGACCGCAATGCAGGTAGGTAGTTCAGGTTGTTTACTAGTAGTGTGGTGTCCCGAGGCTTTACTCTACCCTTAATCTGGCTCACCTCCTTGCCTGCATTGACTGGAGTGGCTGATTGGAGCCTGATAAATGGGAGGCATACTACTAAGATGCAACACTGGGCAAAGATGAATAAAACAATCTCCCTGCTCTCTAGGGATTCCCAGGCTCCTGGAGAAGGTTGACACGTTCACTGTGAATTCAGTCTGATTTAGACAACTTGAAAGGACCTCAAAGACTAGTTCTTAAGTGTCCTACGCCACATATCATTTGATAGTAACCGCAGCTCATACTGACACCTGTCCCAAGCACTGGCTACTTTTCTTGTATGAGCTCACTCAGCGATTACAACCCAACATCAATAGAAATTATTGTATCTGCTTTTACACATGTTAAAGCTAAGACACAGGAGGATTAAGCAACTTATCTAAGGGCGCACAGCTGATGGATGAGAGAGGCAGAGTTTCGACTGGCAACGTCTACCTTCACATTCAAGGAAACCAAAGGAGTTTGGGACATCATCCGTTACCTTGTGATTAGCAGTTTTGAAGTTCTGTGATAAGACACTATGACCAAAGCAACTTGGGGAGGAAAGAGTTTATTTCACCTTACTGCTTATGCAAGTCCATCACTGAGGGGAGCCAGAATGAGGGATTCTGGGCAGGAACTTGAAGGCAGGATCTGATGAAGAGGCCGTGGAGGAGCTCTGCTTACTGACTTATTGCTTGTGGCTTGCTCAGCCTGTTTTCTATACCACTCAGGACCAACAGCCCAGGAGTAGCACCACACAAAATGAGTTATATCGATCATCAATCAAGAAAATGCCCCACGGGCCAATCGACTAGAGGCACTAGCTCAACTGAGATGTCTCCTCCATATGACTCCAGCTTGTGTCAAGCTAACAGAAACCTAACCAGCAACTCTGTGTTCTCTATGGCATTTTAATAACCAGCATTTATTGAGCGTTTCTTCCAACTTATCTCATTTAATTCCCATTGCAAGTTGATGAGGCAGATACTGATGGTACATCAGAGAGATGTAGTAAAATATCTAGAGTAGCACAGAGAAGTGGATAGAAGCCAGGATTCCAGCCCAGTTGACTGAGTCTAAGCTCAAAGCTTTCCTTTGACCCACATTTCCTCTTGCAGAAGGTCTGAGTTCTGGTAGAATCTCAGTAACTACAGAATCAGTATTTCTATTCACATTGTCTAAGGAGAAGACATGCCTAGCACTCTACTCCAGAAACATGCCTGTGTCTATGTTCTTGTGATGTGGGTCAAATGGCATAAATCAGATCCCCTACTACATAAAGATAGTGCTGAGCAATGAGGGAAAAGGTTACAGATACCCGGTGTGAGCCTCTTGCAACTCCAAAGGCCACAACTGACTGTAACAAGGGACCTCAGACTCCAGTGTTCTACCACTCACAATACAGGCCTCACTGTCTTTGTGGCTATTCAAAGAATCTTAAATCCTTGGAGCATCTCCAACTATATAACATATTTTAAAATTTGCCATGATTGCTCAAAGGGAAAATAATTGAGGATAATTCCTAACTTCAATTGTCCTGGCAAAAGTCTATGTTAAGAGTGTCATCATGACAACCATCATAAAAACAGGAAAAGAAGAATAGTTCAATATGAAGAGTAGGGAGGAGATAGAGAGGCAGATGGCTTTGAAGTACAGCCTTCCTAAGGAGGCTCTTGGGCCTCAGTATATCTCTCAACCATCTCAGGTTTTCAGAAAATTGACTAAATGTTTATGCTGGTATCTATGGATGGGCAGGGAGTCATAGAAGCATTGTCTATCGATGACCCTTGGGTCTTGGGTTCTACAGGTTCACACACTTGATATTTAATCATACTTATCTTCACTTATTTTTATTGCTTTGTGGTAAATGTATCTCAAGAGCTCTTCTTTCTGCCTTTTTCCTGTCTTAAGCAGTTACTCTTGGTCAAATATTCAGTTCTCCTTTCTGGGTGTACAGGAAGAGCACTTATGCTACCACTTGCAATTTCAGTTCTTAGGTGGCTGAAACAAACACAAAGTAATGTCTTCAAGAATCCAGGAAGAAAATAAGTCAGCACCTCCTATCTTGTGCTTATGTTTTTCAGACATTGAGCTCCATGCCTCCTCTGCCACTTCCACTCTCTAGCAAGCATACATGAACCTGAATTTTGCTCCTGACAAATAGAAAAAGCAACTAACTGGTATCCTAAATATGTATGCAGCATTTAACTATCACGTGGAAGGGATAGGCTAGCAACAGACAGGTATGAATTGGATCCTCTGTCCATCAAGAGTGGCAGACAGTCCTTGATGGAGAGAACAGGCGGATGCTGTGGAAAGTGAGTAGTCAGTGGAAAGAAGGATCGGCTGGTAGACATTAAAACAATCTTGGAAATGGCCATTTGGAACTCAGGAGGTTTATGGAGTTGAGACAAGAGGCGGGAGGCTGTAACTAGTGCAGGTTGAGATGAGAAAGCAGACAGTGGAGTTGGTCCCCATGGCTACAGCCGAAAGTCAAGAAAGTCACGGGGGGGGGGGGGGCAAACTGTGAGATGCTGGCTGGTGGTGTTTTGAGAACTAACAAACCTCTTAGATCAGCATGCCCTGGGAATAGCATTCCTCTAGGAAGGTTTCCTGGGAAAGGTAGGATGCCCTCCCTCCCCTGCTCTGCCTGTGAGTTCTGCTGCTTCCTTCCTAAGAATTGCTTCAAAGCTAATCTTTCAGAGCTGTGTCAGCTGGGAACAGCTCTGCCCTCCCTGCTACCCACAGGTAATGGCTTTTCCCCATCAGGCTATGAAGCTTCTCCTGCTGCTTCCTGCCACTGTCTTCTGACATCTGAGTCAGTTGCCTTGCCAGTAATGGCCTCGGTGCCTGGCTTGCAGGCTTCTTGTCAGCACCCTGGCTGACGCTAGTACCAAAGATGACTAATTCAAGATCCTTGGCCCTCAGTCGCTTCATCTTTTCATTTCCAGTGACCTTCACCCATCTACTCTCAAGTCTATCCTTATCATCTTACAACTGGCCATCATGAAGATACCAAATTCAAACTTCCCATCATTGAATTTTGCACCTTCAAGCCCCATGTCAGTGGATTTTGAAGCCATCTATTCACTCTTGCTTCCTGGCTCCCGCTCTGAATTACCAAGCTTCTAATCATAAACGAGTCCCCATCATTTTTGCCCAGTTACAGCTCACAAGTACCCTTTCATCCTTTCATCTCCTACCCAGACTCTCCTGTATTAGTCACCAATGCCTCTGACTAGGATTCTGGAACTCAGTTTCCTAAGCTGATTCATGTTCACTCAGCTTCATTCCCTGCATCTGTTCTGGAGCAAATCTCCTCTATGCCCTCCCTTCCCCTCAAACAAGAGATATTTTCCTGGAATGCTATTACTCACTCTCTGCGTGGTTTCCACCTGTTATGGTTACTGTTAATTTTCAACTTGATAGAATTTAGATTCACCTGGGAAATGGGCCTCTGAGCATGTCTACTGGGAGCTCATCTTGATTACAGTTTGAAGTTGGAGAACAAGCCCACAATCAGTGGCACCATTCCCTAGGCAATGGATCTTAGGCAGGAGAAGAGTGGAACAATTGAGCTGCTCACTAACATTCATGCATTTATTGCTCTCTTCTTCTGCAGGTACAATATGGCTAGCTGCTTTGAGCTTCTGATGCCTTGACTTCTCCACCATCCATTATGTTGATTTTGTTGGAGTATTTTTTAAACAATAGCAAATGGGAAAGAAACTAAAATGCCATCCAATGTCTAGATTTCAAACATCTTCCAAACTCCTTATACTGGAAGCTACCCTATGTCCTCTCAGCATGTTATATTGGATTGAGTGGCACTTAATCACATTCAACTGCAGTTGCTTGCTAATGTGACCATCTCTAGAGCCTTGACTAATTTCCAGATCAGTGTAGGGCCTTATGAAATGAGTGAATGATCAAACAAAGGAAGGAATAGAAGGTTGAAACATTCTGAATGCAGAAATGGTGCATAAGAGAAATGTTTTATACCAACGTAAATAATAGGGATACCATAGGTAGGGAGAGGGCCTTCTCCAAGAGTTGAAGATGATTGAACTGGAAGCTACTGGTTTCTTTGGAATGACAGCTATGTCAAATGATGTTTTCCTGAAAGGATATTTAGCTAAATCAAACATGTGAAAGGACACATGATGTTAAGAAGGAATATAAAAATAACCCAACAGACAGTGGATGACACTGGATTAGGTATTGGTATGCCTTACTGTTTTATTGGTTATCATTTGTTATGACTTCATAAAAAGAAACACACCAAAAAAAATTGGTGGTGTTCTGGTGGCTTCTTGCCATTTCCTCAGACTCGTGGCTGATTGCTGGAGTGGTATAGGCAGATGCAGACTCATGGTAAGTTTTGCTAGGACAGACTCATATAGTGAGGCAAGACTCATGGACATGTGACGTTTGGAGGGAGTACAAACAGGACTCAATGGACGGTGACAGGGCTTGCATAGCTAGCTTTGCCACCGCTGCTCATTCGTGTTTGCTATCCTGACACTATTGAACTGGACTGCTGGTATATTCGTGAAGTGTTTGTGAGTGGATTGAGCTGCTGCTGCTGCTGATTCATGTGAACTGAACTGCTAAAATCCTGACAACACAGGTTGAATTGCTCCAAAGAGAAATTTGTAAACAGGTCCACTTTCCCAGTATCCTAATAACTTTTCTTTTCCACTGCTGTGGTGGGTGGTAGACTAGAAGAAGGGAGGTTAAAACATTTAAGAACTCATATAAAAATTAGGTTTTGAAAAATTTAAGACAACAGATATTTGAAAATAATCCTTTCTGGTTTGGCATACTGATTTGGAAAATGTGTAGACATGAGGAAATAGCTTTGTAGAGAAACAGATTCAGCACTCATACACAAAGAGTGCAGTGTAAAACCTATTTACAGATCTATTCTACAAATACGGAATTTACACAGAGAGGAGTAATGTCCCTAGGAGGGCTTATCCAATGATTCAGGCCTAAATGAGTGTTGCTCCCTAACTTCCTATGTAACTACCTCTATCTTTGTTGTTGTGCATATAAGACTCGCACAAGGGTGTGGGGTACACTGTGCTGTTTTGACACAGCTATACATTGTGCAACAATCTAATGAAGGAACTGACATTTCATTACTTTAAATATTTACCATTTCTTGGTGTTGGCAGACTCTCCTCTGCTATCTATTCTAAGATATGTTTTTGATCATTGTTAATTACAGTCTACATAATCTCTTTATTTTGAGGATCTGCTAGGATTATTTTTTTTCTCCTAAGTACTCTTTCTCCTTTTTGAGCATGTTTTTGTAACTCCAGCTGTTAATTACCCCAGCATACAACCATGCCATTTTGACCCCTGCTCGCTGTTTTCATGCAATGAGATGCTTGTTTTTCAATTGGCTTCTATTGTTTTTCTCCAAAAGACAATCTCTTTAATCAGCACACTGTAGATTCATTTACATTTCACCAAAAGGATTCTTGCTCTGTCTTCCTCGTGCATCCTCCAAGTTGATCTGACATTTAAAAAAATTCTGTGCTGTGAATTATATTTTTTTCTCTACTGCAACTGAGTATTTGTGAGACCTTCAACATTTTGCATAAATATGCACCTCCTGCAGCGCACTTGTCAATTTCAAAAGCTTCATGTCTGTTAATAGATAAAAGCAGACTATACTGGCTTTTCATAAGAGCTATATTTTACCCCTAGAATCCCAGATCTGACGATATAATCTTAATCGAGGCATAAAGGTTTGATTTAGAGAAGCCACAACTATTTCCAGGGTTAAGATGCAAGCACAAAGCCACCTCAGGAACCTGATGGTGTTCCTTCTCAACTGCAACAGATCCTCTATCTCTGGAGGTACTAACTCACAGCGATACCTACTCTAAATAAGCATTTTTTTTTTTTTATTTTTATAGTAACATGCTAAGACATCTTTGGTGAGTTTGTTCAACTAGAAGTAGCTCCACTATGGAAGTATCAAAAAGAACCCTAGTTGAGAGAGCTGCAATGGTTGCATCTGACTCTCTCTTGGCGCTAGGAGTAATTCTTAGTCTTTGGGAAGTCATGAACTTCTCTGAGAATTCACGTGTATCCAAGCACATACAATAGTTTGCATATAATTTCAGATGGTTCACAGGCCCTATAAAAACTCCAGTCATCAAACCCCTAATGATCCACGGACTCCAGGTTCATAAACACTGGCTAAAGATCAGTTACTGATCAGTTATTGATGGTTCAGGGATTTCACAAACCTCAGAATGTGCAGAAAACAGCTGCACGGAAGGCATGCACTGCTGAGCAGTAGCTACAACTCCCGGCAGGAGCCACCCATCTTGTATATAATCAAGCCCAGCATGGCTGAGAGCTCTTGCATCTTTCCTTCTGCAGAGCATCACATTTTCTACTCATTTCTATTATGAGATTTTTTTTTAAATTTACAGCATCAGATCTCTTTGTTTTTATGATGGACGTCAGCACAAAATAGTTCCTTTAAATAAAAGAAAAATACCTTACACTCATTTTAGTTAACACAAACCAGGTTTGTTTTCTTTTTGTCTTTAATCAGGAAGAAGAGAAAGGGGGAAGGAAGTTCGTGTGTTAAAAGGCTCCTCCCTCCCTTTGCCGCCTTTTTCTTCCCACAAACCTTTGCTTGCTCTGATATCTTCTACTCCCTAGACTATCTTTTATTAGGTCTCATCTCACTCTCTCAAAGCTGGCATCTGAAAATCTTCCATCAGCTCTAATCTTTCAAATGTCTAGGATTTATCTCACTCCATACCGCTCTGCACACATATCTGATTTGTGAGCCCAATGTGTTTGATTGACTGAGCTACCATCACCTCTGCTCCTTTAAAACTTAAGGCAACATAATCTTCCTCTTTCAATAGCTTTTTTTTTTTTTTTGAAAAACCTAACTGACCTTTCACTTTACAAAGTCATGGTTAAAGGAAAGCTAGAACAACTTAGTAATCACTAATTGCAAACTATGATCTATTTTGCCCATCTTGCCATGAGCTCGTTATAAAGCAATTTGAGATTTTTCTTCTACCCTCTCAAAGAAAAATACTCCAAGACACCATCATGTCATAAATATACCCTTTCAAACTGGAGCTACCAACTCATCTCTTTCCATGTCCACTATTCATATAATTTGTTCAGGTTGTCCTATGACTCTACTCTAGAAGCTCCAGCTCTCTCACAATGCCCTCCTGATAGCCCTTCCCACCCGATCGTAGGTGCAAATGTGGAGCCCTCCTCCAGACAGCCGGGCTCTTGTGCTATAAGCGAGTGGCTTTTTCACAGTTGTAGGTTGGTTTGCCTTTGATCACGTTCTGCTGCTATGATCTGAATGCAGTAGCTCCAACAGATTCATGATTTAAATGTTTATTCTTCAGCTGATGATGCTATTTTAGGAAGCTGTGGACTATTACAAGGTGGAGCCTAGTTAGTGAGAGCAGAACACGGGAGCCTAGGCTTTTGAAGCTTCTGATTAGTCCCTGGTCCTGGTTTTGCTCTTTGATTTCTGGTCCACTGTGTTGTGAACAGTCGCTGCCACGTTTTCCTGCAGCCTTGATCTCGGCTGTCCCATCCTACCTTCTCCACCCTGATGAACTGAAACTGTGAACCCCAAATAATGTTTTTCCTTTGTTTCTGTCAGGTGTTTGGGTAGCCAGTATACCACGATTGCACCAAACCCTCCTCGAGGGAGAAGATAATGTCTATTACTCTGAAACACACAATCCTTCCTCCGGGCTTTCTAATGTTGAATCTATTCATTTCTTGAATTCTCCACCATGTGTTCCAAATAGGAGCGGCCATTCTAAGCAATGTTGGACCCAAAGCCCATGCAGTGTTTAAGCTGCAGATGTGATCTGGTGACTGGTTAGAGCTGTGTCTCCACCCTGATAGAGGAAGCAAGTCTGAGAGACAAAGGCTGGCATAGGGGGAGTGGGAAGACCCCTGGAGATGGATGAGATCCAAGCTCTGGTCATCGCCGTCACTTTCCTCCTTAGCCTTTAGTATGGGGCCGCTGAATCTCTCCTCTTGGAAGTGAAGCCAAACTTTCATTTTCTGCCTTTTGCAGCCAATGAGTCTTCTCAAACAACACCTGCCACCTTATTCATGTCTCTACAGCTAGTAGTGGATTCAGGATTCTGCATTCAAGAATGGCCTTCATAAACTATCTTCAGTTTTAAGCCTGAAATAACATCTGTCATCATGGGATTTAGGAGCATGGTGACTGATCACGGGTTATGCTTGTCACAGGTGCTATGAGGGTCCCATGTTAGCGCTGCAGCATGAAATGGTAGCTTCCCATGCACTCTGACCATCTACTGAGCCGGAGTTTGTTCCGTTGGCATTAGGCCAACTATCCCGCAGACTATTTCCAACAACTGACTAATTAATTGGCCCTCCTCAAGCTTAATCTCGGAAGACCAGATGGGAGAGACTGCAGCATGCTTATCAGCAATGGTCTATACTTGGTCATGTCATTGATTTCCTATTTGCATGGTACATAGAGCATTGGATATAGAAGATGAAATAATATATGTGGACATTGATGATAAACCAGCTAGGCTGCCTTAGGAAACAATATTATTCCTTTGAGTCCTGCTTTTCCCATTTGCTGGCTGGAGACATCTCACAGTATCTGCCTTCTAGTCCTACCGAGAGGATGGGATTGGGGAAGATAAGCCCAGCAGCACTTTGTCCTTAGCTATACTTTCTCAAAGAGTCACGTCAGGCTCATCCCTAAACAAACAGGCCACTGTAGAACTGACAGGTTTGCTCTGATGAATACTTGGCCCAAGGCAGGGTCATTCTTGCAAGAGCTGCCCTGGTGTACTTGATGAAGGAGCTGAGGTGAGCCTCCCCATGTCTGATAAGCTCATTTGTCAGCTCTAGCTTTGGGATGCTTATGCTCAATGCCCCTGCTCTGAAAGCCTCCTGGCTCAGGATTTGGTGATGAAAATGGCTCTTGAGTCTTTTGCCCCCCTGCTCTGTCCTTATGACGCACACACTAGTGTGTGTCCTAACTAATGCCCTGGCTGTTATCTAAGTGCAACCTGACAGATTGTGCCTTGCTAGGCCCCCGCCGGCTTGTGCACTATTCGAGATGCTGCTGGAGAGCACAGCTCTCCTGTATAAAGCCCAGTAAGGATGGCTGATGGGCCGGCATGGACCACTTGTTCAGGGGGCCCATCTAGTTCTGAATCTGCTTCTGTCCTTGCCCTTGCCATAGTTTTTTCAGAAGCTTCTTCCCAGGGACTCTCCTCCAGTAGAAGACCATGGTACGAAGATGGCGGTTCTGGAGACACGGGTTCAAATCTCTGTCCTGCTGTCACGTGTCTGTGGAAACTAACATTTGGGAATAATAAGGCTCATATTGCACTGAAGTCATGACCAACAGTCAGCTAACATGCACATATAGCGGTGCTGAGAAAACGCTGGTTTCCTTTCCCATTTCTCAATCGTTAGACAGAGAAAGCATCCCCGCCAATGAGATACCTTATATTTTAGGAAGAAAACGGCATGTACAGTTGTGTCTAAAAAGGAATGTTTTCAAAGGGCACCGTGGGAAACAATGTATTTCCCTTTATCTACAACATGCTGAGAGTCAGATGTAGGATTCTGCATTTCTTCAGCAACAAGGGAGGATGCAACAGGAACTAAATGCCTGCCTGGCAGGGAGGCACACGGAGAGGGTGGGGCTCAGCTGAAGACAGATTGTGTTCCTTGGTGCTGGTGGAAAGGGTAGACCTTCTCAGCAAAGCCCCAGGGGCTGGCAGTCTATGACAGGGACAAGAGTCACTCCCATCTGCAGAGCTGGCTTACATTTTCAAAGCACTTTCTCTTCTTCAATCTTTGTCCCCCTTACAACGTCCATGCGAGACGGGTGTTATCGCTCCCATCTGACGGAAAGGAAATGAAGCAGTGCAGGAGTATTGTAAGTGACAAGACAGGCTCTCAGGAGTCAGACAGAAAGCAGCATTCTCTCTCTTCGCTCAGTGAGGTGACCTTGAACTAACAGATTGTACTGTGGGTCTCAGTTTGCTCGTTTGTCATCTTCTCTCAAAGCACCCATCCTTTGTCTCAGGGTACAGAGAAGACACACTCTAGAGACCCCACTGCACCCCATGCTAGCTCCATGCAGGACTAGCAAACAGGTCCCCAACTGCTCCTAGGACCCAGCATGCTTACTCCAGAGCTTGGAACTTCAGGAAGTTCACTTTGGATATCCTTGTCCTCAGGACCTTTTCTGGAGATTGTTCTATGGTCCCTGGATGCCCTGAAAGGTCTCTGGATAAGGTCTTATGGCTAAGCTGAGAAAACACACTTCTTATAGAGATCAGACACCACGCTGAGTGGAATGAGTACTGACAACAAAGCCAGAGATCTGAATCCCTGCCAGTGTCCTTCTCTGCCTCAGTTTCTCCATCTGAGAAGAAGAAGGCATTTACTTCTGCCATGACCTTTGATCTTTTGAGCTGTCATGTAGAGCATGACAACAGCTTCCTCCCTGCCCTACTTGTGGCCTGCAGGCTCAACAGACGTGTCATTACTCCATTTGTGGAGTTCTATGTTACTTTTCTTTCTTTCTTTTCTTTCTTTCTTTCTTTCTTTCTTTCTTTCTTTCTTTCTTTCTTTCTTTCTTTTCTTTTCTTTTCCTTTTTCTTTTTCTTTTTTCTTTTTTTTTTTTTTTGATGTGAGGAAGGCAGCTGGCAAGTCCAGAGAAAGCCAAGTCCTTGAAGAGAGTCAGGTCAACAAAGAGATCATCGGAGGCTGCTGGTAAAGGAAGCCAGCAGGCTGCCAAGGTGCCCTTTGGAGAAGTAGTCGGGAACATGTAGAAAGTCAAATGCTTTCTCAGTGTCCTGAGAAAGAGGCAAGAGGGATGTGGCTTCAGAATAGGTCAGAAACTCCTGCTGCAGTAAAGGGAAGGCGAGACGCCATCTTGCAGAAATACTGGGAGGCCCTGAGGCCCAAGAGAGGCTGTAAAAGGCAACGGGAAGTCAGTGGGCAGAGGGACTGGGCCAGAATCCGATCAGAACTCAGGAGAATCTCAATCGTAAAGACTTGATAGCTTTAGATACCACCCTCAGAAAATCTTTTAGATATCTCTTTGAGGATGAATGAGATTTCAGGGGTGCATCTGTGTGCCTTTCAGGTCATCCATACAAAGCCACTGTAAATGGTTCTGCATAGTGAAAGCAGTTTAAAGTGTGTGACTGCCAGGCGACTCTCCAGTCAGGTTGCATGGGTACCAAGCCTAGCTCCACCACAAGCTTGTTTGGCCATTGTGACTAAACTTCTCAACTGCTCTGTGTCTCAGGTTCTGTGTCAGTGGGGAGGATATCGTCACTGGCCAAGGCCCAAACTCACAGAAGGAAAAACAAATTAATATGAATAGAAAGCCTAAAACACCAAATGACCTCCTTACACACACACACACACACACACACACACACACACACACACACACACATGCACACGCATGCACACAATGCACTCATACATATGCCCACACACAGTCCAACAACTACAGCTGTCTCAGTCAGCCTAAGGCGCTCTTCTGACATGCTGGTTCAGGGCAGAGCACAACCATGGAGCTTTCAGAACCCCAGCAGCCAAGGTATGCACTTGGTACTGGCTTCCAGTGCCAATCCTGTCTTTGTGCACAAGCCTCTAATATCTTAACACTCCTCCCTCTATGGCTCTGATCTGCTTCTGCCCCACACTGCAGATCCTGATCCCCAGTCCTGGGCCCAGCAACTACTCTTGCTTGTCCTCAGCTCTGGAGAGAGAAACCCAATGATGTCACTCACACTCCAGCTTAAGTGTCACCCTGGCTGAAGCCAACTGAGCTCATGGAAAGGGAGATCAGAGGTTCCCTGGACATATGACCACAACAGTTGTTGTGGCAAGCGCCCCCGGCACTGGCTTCCAATGGGAAGCATCAAGGCAGGGTATCACAGCTTCAGCTGCCCAAGAGAAATGCCCCACCTTCCTCCCTTCCTTCAAACCCTCTTTTCCCAAGTTTTCCATATATATATATATATACACACACACAACACACATATACTTACATGTGCATGCATGTATGTGTGTGTGTATGTGTGTGTGTGTGTGTGTGTGTGTGTGTGTGTATACATACACACCCTCTGTCCATTAGGTCTCATCCCCCCCCCCTCCAATTCACATCTCATTACACAACTGCATGGACTAAAAATACTTCTGGCAGCTGTGATCAAACCCAAACTGAGCAAGATGTAGATTTAATGAGGCTTCCATGGAAACAAGAATCCTTTTGCCAGGCAAAAGGATATGTCTGTGGCAGGAAAGGGAGGAGAGCAGGGGACCGTGTAGAGAGGAGATGGAGGTGTTGGTTACATGGGGACAGTGGGGAGTCCCAAGAATCTCCTTTACCCAGCAACTTTTTCTGGAAGGGGTTCAACCTACATCCGGAGACTGCACTGCCTGGTGACAGTCAGCCGCCCTGGTCAGCAACATTCTGAGAGCCACCCTACGTGGATGTGGCAAGGGAACCACAGTTTATTTTAGGCTTGAGATAAATATTTACCACCGGAGTCTCTCAAACAGATACTCAGCAGTTGGAAAAAAATATTAAAGTATAAAAATAAAAAGCTGCTGACTCCAGGGTTTGTTGATGATCAAAACCAAAACCAAAAAAAAAAAAAAAAAAAAAAAAAAAACGAGAAAGGTCCCTAGATGCGAAGGCATTTTCTCCCC
>NC_034596.1:76458219-76461859 GCF_900095145.1 Mus pahari
CTCAGCAGTTGGAAAAAAATATTAAAGTATAAAAGTAAAGAGCTGCTGACTGCAGGGCTTGTTGAAAATAAAAAAAAAAAATAAAAAAAAAAAAAAAAAAAAAAAGGAGAAAGGTCCCTAGATGCGAAGGCATTTTCTCCCCTGCAGGTTCTTTCCCTCGGAGAATCATTTCCCCCCAGCCCTGGCTGCTGGATCCATGACGTTCCTCAAAGATTCTCAAAGAGAAAGCTGAAACCTTTGTTGGCACAACTGCTACGTGGCTCCCTGGCGTCCGATCTCATGTCACCCGGCCCGGTGTAATGGCTGTAATTCTGCTTTCTCTCCCAGGCCCTTAGCAGTTTAGTGAGTTCCCACTGCCAACATAGTTATATTTACATCTGAAGGACTAGTGTTTTTAGTGAGTTCCCACTGCCAACATAGTTATATTTACATCTGAAGGACTAGTGTTTTTGCTGGATAAAAAAATGGGGACCACGAAACCATGTACCAATTTGGCCAAGAGCTAGTTTTTGCCAGACTTGTGAATCCAAAGTGGCTTTTACACTTTTAATGTTCTGAAAGGAAAGAAGCAGACACAACAGAGACCATAGGACTATCCGTACTCTCTTTGTGTACAGGGATAGTCTGGTAGTCCCTGAATAGTTGTAGAATCAAATGGATTTCATTTCAAACTCTAATTCTTCCATGGATTAGGTCGGTGGCTTTATGGAATATACTTAAATTTTCTTCAAGGTTTAAAGTCTCTCTCTCTCTCTCTCTCTCTCTCTCTCTCTCTCTCTCTCTCTCTCTCTCTGAGTGTGTGTGTGTGTGTGTGTGCAAATAGGATGAGCATCTCTGTGCATTTGTGTGCAGGCCAGAGGATAACCTCAATGGTCATTCTTTCCGTGCCATCCATTTTTTTGTGGGTGAAGAGGTCTCTGGTCTCTTAGATGTGGGTGAAGAGGTCTCTGGTCTCTTGCTGCCCTGCAGCTTGCCTAGCAGACTGGACTAGCCAACCTGTCTCCACAGTGCTGGGGTTCCAAGCATCTGCCCCACACCTAGCTTTTAAAATATAGACTCTGAGGGTTGTGTTCAGGTTCTCGTGCTTACAAGGCACAGTGAGATAACGACTGAGCTCTTGTCCCCTGCTCTACCTCAACTGTTTGAAACTCAAGTCTCCCGATTGTAAAACAAGGCTATGGGCACCCATCTCACAGATAATGAAGCTAAGGAAGGAGCACAATCATAACTACATGCCTGCTCTACAAATTCAAAGACATGGAAATCAATTTAGAGAGTGTCGGGAAACGACCCATGCTGTTTTTTTGTTTTTTTGTTTTGTTCTGTTTTTTTTTTTTCTTAAAACAACTATCTGGATCACAAATACCTTGCTTTTGGGTTCAGACTAATTATAAGATTTGAGTCCTTATGACAGATTCAGGGATTAGAACCCAAAACTTTCTCAGGCCACTGTGCACCTCACAAACATGGGAATCCTGAGTGTGAGGGTTTGGATGAGAATGGTCCCATAGGCTCATGTTTGTTATCAGCTGGTGAACTGTTTAGAAAAGACCAGGCGGTGTGGAGGGGGTGTGTCACTGTGGGTAGGCGTTGAGGTTTCAGAAACTATCAGGCCCAGCCCCCCCCCCCCATGTGTGTGTGTGTGTGTGTGTGTGTGTGTGTCTCTGTGTATGTGCCTCTGTGTGTGTCTCTCTCTGAGTGTGTGTGTGTGTGTGTGTNTGTCTGTCTGTCTGTCTGTCTGTCTGTCTGTCTGTCTCAGACTTGTGAATCAGAGGCAAGGCCTTAGCTACTGCTCTGCTCCAGTGTCCTGCATGCTGCCATACTCCCTGCCATGATGATTATGAACCCACCCTCTGAAACAGGCTCCTAATTAAATACCCTTGTTACACCTTCTAAGTTTTCAAAGCACTTATTTAAATTGTAATTATGTGGGTTTTGATTTGAGGTCTGTCTGCCCCTCTAGAATACATGGTCAATCCATAACCGAGGTCCAGGCCTTATTAGTGTCTGTTACCTAGTAGCTAGTTAATATGTATTTGTTGAGTAAGTGATGGTTCATTCTGTCTTATAGATTATTTTTATTAACTTTATCATTGGTAAGAAGCTTGAAACCTTGCATTAATAGAGACTCTTTTCCTTTTCAATAAAGGGATATCCTACATAGCTCCTGGAGCATCACAAAACTTTGCACCAAAGTTACTGAGTACTATAACAGTCCAGAGACGCAGGACAGCCATGTGGTTCCCGGAGCTCACGGCAGAGGCAGAAACATGGCGAGTGTAGTCTCTGGTTGGGTTTCTCCATTTTGGTAGCGATTTTCTAACCTTCATTCAGAGAGACAAAAAAATGGTGTGTAAAGTAGAATCCTCTTTTTGAAACAGATATTTCTTTTTCCAAGTTGGCTTTCCAGACCCTTAGGCAATGTTGATAAGCATATAGGAAATTATGTGGGCTGACAATTATTTGCTCCTATTCAATCCTCCTATCAAATAAATAAATCCTGCACTTAATCAAGGATAGTATAGAAATACTGGGACAGGTTTTATACCAATAAATTTAGCAACACAGGTAATGTTCAAAAAAATTTTTTTTTAAAAAAGAGCAAAATCAAAAACAAGTTGTTGGCTTCCAAAAGTGGAAGCTAAGTCCCTATTGCTGAAGACAGTATGCTTTGGACAGATGTCCTGGAGTATCTGAGGAGGTTCTGATTTAAAAGTTTCTTTCCCAAAGGCTAGCTTTTATAGTATATAAAAAAAATGCAATGTAAGCTTCTAAGATAGGAAGTAACCAATACTCCGACCTAGCTGTGATCTACAGCCGTGACCAGCATGGTACAATAACCCTAAGGATGTATTAGTGGCAGTCACATCTTGGTGCTAACCAACAGCTGTATAATTGGACTTGATGCCCACCCAAAGGAAGAAAATCATGCCTGCTATTGGAAACCTTGCCACTTACATGGGGCTACTGAGGTCATGGACCTTAAAGGGAACATGCAATGACCTCTTTAGCAAACCATCATAATTCCTATCTGCATTCTAAAACTTATCCTTATTAACCACAAGTAAGTGTAGCTCTCACCGCTCATCAAAGCACTTTCTCTGCAATGATGGAGACATTTTCAGAAAACCACATCCAGTCAAAATGTAGGGACTAAAACAGTCATGAGGTGCCCAGCCTCAGCTGATATATCTATAGTGCACCTCCTGCACGTTAAGCTATGGGACCATCTTGGAATAGAGGGCAGAAAGGTTTTAAGAGCCAGGGAGCTGAGAAATTTACTGTGAGATCTTGTCTCCTAGGAATGACAGGGAGGCATCACCCTCATCATACCTCAACAAAGTGGCTGTCTCAGCAAGACTTGAATAAATACAGTACCAATAGATACGCTAACATGGTAGAGATAAATCTCAATTGAGAATTTATTGATATGTAAATCTGATTGGTTAATTATAAGCTTCTAGAGTTTTGTTTTACTGGGTTACTGGAATGTTAGACCACTGTTCACAGAGGAATTATGGCTAAGAAGGTATGGGAGGCACTGAGACAAGCAATGCAGAGCTGGAGAGACCACCATTGGTCGCTGCGGGGGGGGGGGGGGGGGGGGACAGAGGCAGAGAGACTGCAGAGAGTAGCTGGG
>NC_034596.1:76461895-76472966 GCF_900095145.1 Mus pahari
GAATTTATTGATATGTAAATCTGATTGGTTAATTATAAGCTTCTAGAGTTTTGTTTTACTGGGTTACTGGAATGTTAGACCACTGTTCACAGAGGGTTTGTGGCTGAGAAGGTACTGGTGGCGCTGAGACATGCGAACCAGAGCTGGGAAGACCACGATTGGTCAGTCGCGGGCGGGGCTAGCTTAGAGACAGAGGCAGAGAGACTGCAGAGAGTAGCTGGGTGTGGTGAGGGAACTTGCTGTTAACTAAGCACTGCTGAGACCTGGAGTGCACCAATTTGTTATCTAACTCCAAGTGGTCAGGCCTCAAATCATATACATATGACTAACATTAAACTGAGCATAGTATATATGGCACTCTTCACACACTCACACA
Organism: Mus pahari; assembly: GCF_900095145.1. NCBI lineage: Eukaryota > Metazoa > Chordata > Mammalia > Rodentia > Muridae > Mus > Mus pahari. Next base: position 76,462,272 of record NC_034596.1, read on the forward strand.
CACACACACACACACACACACTCCTCCCCCAACACTACACACACTGTAACGTGCATTTCCAGAAGTTTGTGGGACAGCTAGATGGGTATATGTAAAAGCAAACAACAATTAGACTCTGAGTTAAGTAAAACGGAGAGTAAGGGCTGACACTCCAGGCTCTCTGACCTCTGTGTGCTACCACGGTACATGGTACCTGCATTCATATACACAAATATCCATACACACAAATTTATATACACACACACTATACACAGAAAGTTGACAATTCACTAAAATTGGTACACATAACATTTAAAATATAAATATGTATCGAAGAAATTTCATTCCTTAAAAATTATTATGAAATATAATTACCTCATTTCTCCCCACTCTGTTTCCTTTTTTCAACTCTTCTCATGTCTCCTGCACCTACCCCCCAAGTCTCTAGACTCTTTTGTCTTGTTCTTGTTACATTTACATATACATTCATAAATGTACAAATACAAAATGCTGAATTTGATCCCGTTGCTTGTATGTCTATGATTTTAGGGATTATTCTAGGTATTGGCACTAGATAACTAGACATTGTACTCTTTGCTAAACAAAACTTCCTACAAGGAAATTCTAAGTCCAGATGGTTTCACAGGTACATCCAATTGACTGTCTAAGGGAAAGAATAATTTCAAAGTGACACAAATTCACAGAAAACAAAGGAGAGAGAACTCCTTGACTTGCTCTGCGAGGCCTGTGTAACCTCGTTCTCCACTCCTTAGAGGAAGGTTTGCTCACACAGACCTCACAGGAGGGGGAAATGCAGGCCTGTACCCCTCATGAAAACAGAGAAGACCAGAGATAGGCAGTTTTACTTTGTCAGTTTAGAGTCTCATGAATGACACCACTGGTGTAGCAAATATCAAACCCAGGGCTTCCTGCATGCCAGGCAAGTGCCCTGCCAACTGAGCTCTATCCTCAGCCCTTCTCACGAAAATAGATACAAAAGACCTTTAACAAAACAATGTCAGGCCAAGCACAGTAGCACACAATTAGCAAGCAGGAGTTATAGCCATCATGGAAGCTTATGAATCAACATACATAGTTAAACTATGCTAATGACTTTAAGAAGCAAAACAGTATGTGCCTGTGTATATGATACAGGGGAAAAAAACTCACAAAATTCAATTCATAGTCACGGTATAAAGAAATGATAAGGATAAAAGAAAAGTGTCTCGATCCTAACCCATGCAAACACAAAAGAAAAAAGAAATGACTGACATAAAGACATGAGAGAACTAAAATTCTTTGCACTTTTTTTTTTATTTTTTTTGAGGCAGGGGCTCATACAGCCCTTGGCCTGAACTCCTTATATAGATGAGGATGTCCTTGAACTTCTGATCTTCCTGTCTCCATTTCCTGAAGCCTGGCTTAAGTGGTGTTGTGATTGGACCTGAGGGTTTCTGCACGATAGGCAAGCACTCTACCAATTCATCAACATTCCACAGCCCTGTGATTGCCAGTTTTTAAAATCCTAGAAAAAAATATAAAACAACTACTGGTTGCTAGATGAACTTTGATAGCCAGGCACAAGATATCTAGAGAACAAAATCTCAGCTACATAGTGAGCTCCAGGATAGCCTGGGCTACATGAAACCTCATCTCAAAACAGTAAATAAATAGATAGTCAGGTAGACACACGAGTCCCACACAGTTCTTAGAAATGAAGACAAAAACCATAAAATCACTTGAAATAAAATTAGCAAAACATAGGTAGGATGTCTACAGCCACAATGATAGCACAGGGAGATAGCTACGTTGGTAAAAGGGCTTGGTTTGCAAGTACAAGCACATCCATTTGATTGCCATCAGCCAAGTACAAACTAGCCAGACATGGTGGCACACACTTGTAACCCTGGCAAGGAGAAGGGCAAAGACAGGAAGCTAGCTGGGGCTTGCTGCCTAGCTACCCTAGCCTACTCGGAGAGTATCAGGTCAATGAAAGATAAATATAGATGAACCCTGAGGGAAGACACCCAAAGTTGATCCCTGCCTTTCACATATGTGTATACCCAGACAAGTGCACATGTGTGCACACACAATATCCAAAACAAAGCATTCCAAAGAGAGATTCAATATCTAAGCAAATGAAGAGCCATATGTTCATAGGTCGAAAGCTTCCACATTGTTAGTTTTAATTCTAGCCAAATTGGCATGTTTGTTAAATACATATCCCGAATCATAATCACAGAATTTTAAAATAAAAACTGAGCCCAAGCACGATGGCCCATACCCACAATCCCCAGCTTGAGTTAACGTAGTGAGTTCCAGGAGACTCTGTTTGGAGACAGGAGTATCAAACAAACCAAGTGAAAAGGCCATTGTTGTAGGTAGCCAAGTTGCAAGGGCCACGCCATCAAAGCCCTTTGACATCAGACGTGGAGTTACGGGATTTGGAGTTTGCCCTGAGGGGTCTCCTGTCTTGCTTTAGTCCAGAATTTCCTCCCTGTATGCTTTGTGCCATTTTACGTTGGAAGCATATTCCAACATAATTTGCTTCTTGATTTTACAGGGGGTTATAATTAAAAGATTGCCTTGTGTCTCAGAAGAGACTTTGAATTTTTAAACTGTGCTGAGAGTGTGAAATACTATGGGGACTTTTGAAATTGAACTAAATGCATCTTGCATTATCATGTGGTTACAAGCCTACGGAGGCTTTCTCTTTCTCTGTTTCTGTGTTTCTGTGTCTCTGTGTCTCTGTCTCTCTCTGTCTCTCTCTGTCTCTCTCTGTCTCTCTCTCTGTCTCTCTCTCTGTCTCTCTCTCTGTCTCTCTCTCTCTCTCTCTCTCTCTCTCTCTCTCTCTCTCTCTCTCTCTCTCTCTCTCTCTCTCTCTCTCTCTCTCTCTCTCTCTCTCTGCTTTGTACTTGCGAACAGATGTAAGCTCTCTGCTACTGCTCCAGGCCCACACCTGTCTGCTGCTGCCATGCTCCCCAGCATGACGATTGTGGACTGAAACCCTCTAGAACCCTGAGCCCCAAAATAAACTCTTTCTTTTATGAGTAGCCTTGGCCATGATGTTTTGTCACGGCCATAGAAAAATAAGCAAGTCAGCCAACAACTGTTCACACTGATTCTGAAATGAATATACGAAATGACATATGAAAGATCTAGAATAATCTTTGAAAAGGAAGAGCAACATGGAAGAATTCGCACCACTCACTGAAATGTCATAATGATCAGCCAGTATGGTACTGACCCATCTGTAGAAGCGAGTTTGTAGACACCAGAAGGAGCAAAATTACAAAGCAAGGGATTGTGTATGTTTTCTAAGAAAATCAGTTTACTGGGAAGACAAGTTATAGACTTTCCAATTACAGAGCCCAAGAACAGTTGGTACACTATGTACAAACTGTGACCTTGAAAGCCAGAATGAACAGGAGCATTAATTAGGACCATGGCAATATTAAAGATGTGACAATGTCCATGGCTTTTTCATTCTTACACCATGTGTGTCTGATCTGACCTTTAATTAAGTACAACTTATTTTGCAAGCCATTTGTGTTGCTATCTTTGCATGTGTTTTTATTTCATGAAAAATTATTTTTAAAAGGCTCTATTTGATAGCAATGATTGGAACACATGGCAGAAGTCTTACTATAGAGTAAGACTTTACAAATGGAAGATGTCTCCATACTATGAACAACTGTCACATACAGTTCTACTCTGGAAAACGTAACTCAGGCTTGGTGATGTGACTCAGGCTTGGTCATAGTGACAGCCACCTTGTTGCTCTGATGAGAAATGGTGATGGCATTCATTTTAGAATAGGATGGAACCATTGCACTCAGAAGGAGGCTTGGACTGGGTGGTGATGTCATTACAGCAGACCAGGAGTCTCATTTTGGTGGGCTATCTCCTACGTTCAGTTCAGTGTGATTGATGGTTAAATTCTTTCTCCCATACCATCCTTTATAGCCCTGTTGAAGGAAGTTGCACCTGTGTCTCCTTCACTACAAAGTGGTGGGGATAATTTGTAACCCCAATGCTAAGTACAGGGTCTGACATATAGGACCCTCAGAGAAAGTAACTCTTTAGTGGGGGGGGAAAGAAGAAATTTGAAAAGTGTTGAAATGTCGATGTGAGCATAAAAGATGAGGAAAGAAACACCAGCAATGAGCAAAAGGATCTTTTTGATGGATAGAAATGAGTTTAAGACCCCCACAGGAAGAGTGAGGTATTGAAGAACAAAGAGGGGTGGGGGCAAAGGGTAGGATAGGGCAGATTGTGGGCATTTTGGAGCTGACAACACAATAGGATTTAGACTGATATCCTGGTCTATAGAAAACTGAGAAAGCTACACCAAAGGACTGAGAAAAGACAGCGTTTGGTGACATAGAAATAGGAAACCAAGATAATTCTTGTCAGCTCCAGTAAAACTAGGTTCCTTCTACATCCACTGTGGCTGATAATTCTTATCAGGGTCCTTGAGTAGAATAGCACATTTCACACTCAGGTTGTAATAAATGTGGCCAGCAGCACAGCACACTTGTAGACTCAGATCTATACATCAGATCCCATCGACAAGGACACTCAAGGCATTTCGGTCTCTGCAGGGATACAGTTGGCTCGCTCTGTGTACACAGCCTTGGCCTCTGGACATTAAGTGATGTTGCAGCAGATTAGCTCATGCCAATACTGTGTAGGATGTGGGGGGGGGGGGAGCTCCACACATAATCTCAGCAATCCCAAGGGAATTTAAGCTGTTCTCTACAGCAGGGGTGAGCTGTAGGAACCCTGCAACTCACAAGAGAAGCCCTTCTTTCTGTTTGTCATCCTAAAATGACTCTCAAAGACTTATGAACCCTTTAAGTTGGGGCTTTAAAGAAAAGAATCAGAGGGTGAGGTATTAGAGGCAAATTTGCCACCTCCATAATTTCTTCCTATATTCCATCCTTGAAATTTTTTATTATTTAGGGCAGCTCCTACAAGTCCATTTTCTCACCTCTGATAAATTTTTTTTGGCATCAATGGATGTGTTTGTCCTTTATATTTCTACTCTTGGACAGGTTCATGATGAGTTGCTTTGAATGCCCCTGTGCACGGCAGCAATAGCCGAGGTTGTATCTATGTCAGTTTCTGCCATATGCCAACACCCTATACAGCTTAGGTCACAATAGAAGCTCCATGAGAGTCCACCCGATGATGGAACAAACAGCCAGCGTTATATTCAAGATTCTCTTCCCAGTTCTCTCCAGCCACTGAACAGAAATAGACATTCAACTCAATGCGAGTGATAGACTGGGACAAGGGCTTGCCCAGTGACTCCATCATTTCACCCTTACAATATCCCTAGCCCAACAAGCTGAGTTCGAGATTGTGGCCCTGTCCCCTCCTTGTCTTGGGTTACCACTACAGATGCACCCTTTACAAACCAGAGTGTTGTCTCCCCAACCTGCTTGCTATGAAGATTTGCTCTGAATTAGAGTCGCTCACAGTGGTGTAGTCCAAGTGTACAAAATTCTATTTAAGACTCTGCCCTCCTTAGACAAACAGACAAACATCATATCTTGGATGCACAACTCACTTCCATTTCCCATGTTTCCAACTGCATGGGGAGACAGTTCCATCTACTGTTGGGTCTTATGGGACCATCTCTTCTTTGTCTCTGTCTCCTGTTTGTCCTGCCGCAATGACACTCTTTATTAGCACTTCTTCTATACTTTTCTATCTTCCTTGGGCCTCTTTCTAAACTGCTCTCTCCTCAGCTGCCAATGTCAGTTTTCTGTTCCTTCCAGACTCCACCTTAAATGCTGGTTGGTCAAGAGGTCTCTCCATGTAAAGTTCACTCATTAGTCTCAATCTCATCACCATTTCATGCTGCTGACCGCACTTACCATATAATGTGATGCATATATATTTGTTATACATTCCAATTTTCCCCAGTAGTCTGAAACGTGCTCAAAGAAAAGAGACCTTGAGTTCATCATCACTGTATCCTGATCTCAGAAGCTTCTGGATAGATGCTTTTAAGTTGGGGAATAAGTGAAAAGTATTGTCTATGTAGCCACCTCTTCCTTCGTGTTCATGTAGAAATGTCCTTTCTCCCAGACATAGAAATCAAGTGCTTACTGCATCTGATGAGCGTTGTGAGGTTGCACTGCTCTGAGGGTTTTACCTCAAGTCCACAATCCCCGTACTGGCTGGTTTTGTGTGTCAACTTGTCACAGGCTAGAGCTGTCACTGAGAAGGGAGCTTCCGTTGGGAAAATGCATTCATGAGATGCAGCTGTGGGGCATTTTCTCAATTAGTGACCAAGGCAGGAGGGCCCCTTGTGGGTGGTGCCATCCCTAGGTTGGTAGACTTGGGTTCTATAAGAGAGCAGGCTGAGCAATCCAGGGGAAGCAAGCCAGTAAGAAACATCCCTTCATGGCCTCTATATCAGCTCCCGCTTCCTGCCCTGCTTGAGTTCCTGTCCTGACTTCCTTTGGTGATCAACAGCAACGAGGAAGTATACGCTAAATAAACCCTTTCCTCCACAACTTGCTTCTTGGTCATAATGCTTGTGCAGGAATAGAAACCCTGACTAAGACAACCCCCTTCTTCTAACTGATTGACTTTAGTTTTATAATATGGAGACACAAAGACCATGCTTAACTCTCACACTGGTGAATATGGGTTAGATACTCAAGTATTCAATTTTCAAGCTCCTATGACAATTTATAAATAATGCCTTCATTCTATAGATGAAGCCCTGTGCCAATAATAACAAGGGAATCTAGCTCAAGACAAGTGTCCATATGTTAAAACATGGGCATCCTTTCTAAGTGACGAATATCTTGAGCATTAGGGGTCACGCTTACTTTGAAAACATGTTGTAAACCATCAAGCACAATACAGAGGCAAAACATTCTTCTCATTTATTATCACAAGCGAGGCTCCAAACAGAAGGAAGGAGATGACCAGGGTGTAAAAAGGCAACACAGGAAGTCACTGTGATAAGTGCAAGAAAAATCACAAAGAGGAGTCCAAAGACAGCGATGTCCCTGGTAGCCATTTACCTGTGTATGCTTTGACAAAAGCCTAATGCCCTCAAGCTCCAGCTGCAGGGCTTCAGTGAGGCTCTGTCAGTGACACTGGGAGGAGAGATGGGTCGCTGATTAAGAGGGCTTACTGCTCTTGTAGAGGGCTCACGATCAATTCCTGGCACCCCCATGACAGCTCACAGAAAGCTTTAATTCCAGTTCCAGGGGGAATCAGATGCCCTCTTCTGACTTCAAAGGGCTCCTGTGTGCAGGGGATTCATAGACATATGGTCAGGCACACACACACACACACACACACACACACACATTATACAGATAAACATGTTTTTTAAAGGAAGAAAACATGAAACTGTTCAAGCATTAGATAAGGTGGCCGTGGTGTAGATAGCACAGATGATCTGGGGTACATTTTTAAATCTGCCCTGGATTTTGACAGGTAAATCTAGCTGAGGAGGGGCCAGGGGGTCAAGGCAGAGGGAGAAGGACTCTTGCTAGAGAATATGAAGGGCACATTTACGGAATGGGATACACCTACAGCACAGGCAGGGATCTGGAGACTACCTTCAGACCAGCCCGAGTCCCGCTCCGGATTGGTGTTTTCACTATTGAGTAAGAGAGAATAGTGCTTCCTCTAACTCAGAGCTCCAGTCTTACTTTGGAAAGTTTTTCCTCTAGTCATTTAAATTAGCATTGGCTTAGAGAGGGACCTAGTTAGTAACCCACAGTATGGTTTAGTTGAAATGTAATTAGAGACCCTTTGGTGGTGCGAGTGAATTTTACCACTACCATCCCCCCAAAAAGAACTATGTTTGAAGGGCAGTATGGGGCCAGAATCTTGATTACTGGATCAATTACTAGAGTAAGATTGGAGATGAAAGAGTAAAAATGACCTTGCTGAGACTAGAAGCAGAAGTGGGAGGGGAAGCTGGAACTGGAGGATGAGGCATGGAAAGGCCTTTGTGGCCCCAAGCTTCCTGAAGAGGAAGGCAGAGGGGATGAAGATGCAGTTGCAGAAAGAACATACAGAAAAGCCCTTGAGGACAGACAGTAAGTTCAGTCTTAGGTACTCCAAGAATAAGGTACATGTCTGTTGGATGCCAAGGCCAAACGGCCTGGTGGGCAGGTAGTAGAGACTCTAGGGATCATCGGGGCATCGTGCACCAAGGCCAGGAAGCTGGGAGGCACTAACTGAAGGACTGGAGTGACCAGGGGACTCGTGGATGACTAGTGAAATGAAAAAATGATGAGGCAAAGAGGAAGATGGGGAAAGGGGAAAAGGAGCAGAGAGTTGGGAAACCAATCATGGAGAGAGCAATTGACTAATAAATGCCACAACGAACACTCGAGGTCACAGAGGTGGCTCAGTGGTTATGAGCATCTTCTGCTCTTCCAGAGGACCTGAGTCTGGGGCCCAGCTCCTATATCACATGGTTCACAGCCATCTGTCACCCCATCTCCCGGGGAATTCCATGCCACCGGCTCCTGCCACATGCAGAGATACACACTTACACATAACTAAAAAGAGTCTTTAAAAGAACTCGTGAGCTGTGTTAACTCACGTGCAGATGATGCCTGTGTCCATATCAAAACTGCAAAGCTTGAAAGTTTATGCTAAAGTGGGAGGCTAAATATGAAGCTTACAATTAACAAAGTCTCTGAAAATTAGTAAAATGCCTTCACTGTCTTTAATTTTAATAGAGAGACATCTATTAGTTTGTTTTACTGCAAAGTCCCAGGTAGCGTTCAAGAGAATGTAACAGTTGGGGTGGGGGTGGGAAGACCCAGAAGTCTGTGTATACGAAAGTGCAATGGTGAAAGCTTTGTGAAGAAATCTCAGTAGACAAGGAAAACAACAAGTTGTTGTTTGGGAAATGTTTTTGTTTTCTGATTTGGTCTTAAGAGCAAATGAACCTATTTTTAGGATGATATTAGAAAGAGCAGTGGGCGGGGCATGGGAGAGGAGACTGAGGCTAGCCCCAGCCAAAAAGAGCTGGTAGATCAGCTCTCTGACATTCATAGAGAGGTTGGGATGGAGGACGCAGGGAAGGGAAGCAGGAGTTAAACCCGTTGCTTGGACACGAGAAGAAGAGTGGCTTCATCTATTGAGGGCAGGGTGAATGGGATGAAAAATGGAAGGATTAGAACCGTGACCGGGTGGATAGGACGGGCCCCATGGGAAAGGCATGAGATAGTCATGATGTAGCCTTGACAGTCTGGGTGTGACAAGAAGCAGGCCTGGTGCTGGTGACAGCAGCCAGCTTCATAACGTCCTGCCACCTCAAGATCACGCTCGGTGTTCTCTAGCTTTCAGATGTGCCAGTCGAGTTTTTGTTCTCACACAGTTGCCTACCCTGACAGTTTGCCCGTCCTTGTCTATTTTCCTCCTTTGTTGGGACATTTGTCATACTGGAATCAGGGCCCTTCAGACTCTGATCTGGCCTGATTTTAACTTGTTACAGTGATAAGACCCTGCTTCTAAACACGATTACATTCTGAAACAATAAGTAGATACGTACTGTGGGGGGCCCGTGAGATTCAAGTCTGGGGGATGGTCATGGAACATGGTCTGTAGCTATACTCTAGATTGTTCTGATGGGCACATCAGGAGTATATGGCAGTTACCAACTGCAATGCAGCCAAGATCTCCTCCTGTTTTTTCTCTCTCATTTTTAATCTTCATTTATTCACAAAGTCATTTGTATTCCAGAAAAGACTGTTACTTAGTCATTCCTAGCTCAAAGTTGATCCTTTACCACAGAGAAAATGACCCTGCAAAAGCGAAGGTGAGATTAAACATGAGGCAAATCACTAAATTGTGCACATTACACCCACAGGCTAAATCAGCATGCACCAATAGAGCTGGGCTTGCTGGAAATGGGTTTGAAGATCCACATCTGTGCTAAAGTGAGCAACAGGCTTTAAAGCATTTTGTGATTGCTTACTTTCCTGTTCAGCTACAGGAAACCCAAAGTCAAAACATCTCAGTAACCCAAACTGACCATGGCAGTGTGTGTACTCTCCCCAGTGTTTCCAGGGACAAATAGAATTGTCCTCTTTGAAGACTTGAGAATAAGTTTAGTGAGAAGTCCACAAACTTCCTGCACTGGGAATTCCTCAAACTGGGGTCTTCCTAGATGGTAATCATAACCCCATAGTAGGTGCTTTTCATCTTTTCCTATAAACACTGCAGGCTCTTGTATACTTAGGACAGGTGAGGTTGTGCCAGAACAGGTAACAGAAGTCATGGGTCAGGGGAAAGAATTTGAACAGAAGGTATCTAACCATTGGGGATGACACACCATCTCACAGTTTCAGGCTTCAGCACCCTGACCTCTGAGGAGCATCTAAGATTTTAGAGTTGGCAGGGAAGTTAGGCTCACTTACAGATGAGACAATTGACAGTTGAAGTGAGTTTCTCAAGGACACACGTAGGGAGGGCTCTGGCTGAGCTGAGAGAATTGTCAGGTCTCTCGACTCTTAACCCAGTCCTCTGTTCACTCCTGGAAAAGCATCCAAATAAAAAATGTTCATGCAGGAAGTGGACTCAGCTTTTAAGTACACCTGCTATGACTTCATTGGCATTCTTCAACTTCCTCCCTGGAGATTCAGGTTCAGAAATGCACAGGCTAAAAGTTTTAGAGATTTGTTGGATCTTTAAAAAGTACACTCTAAATATCTCCCC
>NC_034596.1:76473316-76476044 GCF_900095145.1 Mus pahari
GAGAGAGAGAGAGAGAGAGAGAGAGAGAGAGAGAGAGAGAGAGAGTTTATGACTGTGCATGTGTATGTATACCTACATGATGTGTTTGTGTGCGTGCCTGCTCACCTGCATACATGAGTATGTTCACTCACACATGTGGTAGGAGTGCTCCAAAGACTGTGCGAAGCGACACATCTTTGCCCAGCCTCTCTGTGCAACATGACTGGCAGAGGTAGCATGGTGTGGACTTTGCAGACCCACAGACCTATGTGGAGATGATGGATGAATATCTGACTCCCTCATCAAGAACTATAGGCAGAAATTCCCCACACAAAGAAGACCTGCAGGATACAGAATCACAGATCCTGGGGATGCCTTGGTCTGTGAACACTTAGGATCTTCTTGCCCCTTCATTTCTACTGTTTCTTTCTTTCATTTCCCTTCAGTGAATTACTTTGGGCCCCAGAAGGTAAATGGCCTTCAGGAAGCACCCAGGTAGACAGTAATGCTCAGAGACAGACAGCAATACACTTAGCACCACACCAGTGGGCTTCTCTCATGTCTGTTTCTGGCCGTTCATCTCTCCCTACAGCACCTTCCCCAGAATTTGAGAAAAGGCTTCTTCCTCCAGTAATGTGCTAAGAAATGACCTTTCGAGGGTGTGATGATACATGTCTTTCGTCTCAGAAGCAGAGGCAGGTATCTGTTTGTGAGTTCAAGGTCAGACTGGTCTACTTCACTTAATATTGAGATCCTTTCTCAAAATAAAACACACATGGCCATGTGCACATGCATACATTTAGACACCCACATTAATTTTTGCAAAATTAACCCAAATCCAAAGTATTTTGTTGATTCAGATAGCATGCTGGGTAAAAGCAGGAACTCTTGGTTTGAATCTCAGCATCTAGGGTTTCCCTTTTTCAAAACGGGTGCAACAATAGCTTTTCCTTTATATGGGTTCTGTAAGGACTGAATGGGTTAGTTAACAGGAAGTCTAGGCATACAGGAAGTACTGATGGGCACAGCTGCTGTCACTAGTAAGCAAGCCTACACACAAGACTGGCCAAGTGTCGGTTGAGAACTGAAGCAGAACAAGGAGAGGCTAGTAGCAGGGACCATGGCAGTGATGGGCAGCACAAAGACAGGTGCCGAACACATGGCCTGTGGACAGATGGGCTCCATGTGTTCCTCCTGAGCAGGTCACTTAGAGCCATGGTCATCAACCTGTGGGTCGAGACCCCCTTGGGGATCCAATGATCTTGCCACAGGGTTTGGACACCAGACATCCTGTATATGGGTCTTTATACTATGATTCAAAACAGTAGCAAAATTACAGTTATGAAGTAGCAGCAAAATAATTTTATGGTTGGAGGGGGTCACCACAACATGAGGAACTGTATTAAAATGGTCAGAGAATTAGGAAGGTTGAGAACCACCGAGCTAGAGGTTCTGAGCACTGGGTCAGGCCATTGACATTCTTAAGCTTCAGATCTGTAAGGTTAAATCTGAGGGAGAGCCCAGTCCTCACACTGTAGAGGTCTTTCTTCTTAAAGATGACTTATTTCTAATTAAGTATGTGGCGTGTGTATGTGCATGGGCTGTGCATGTGCATGTGTACATGAGTGCAGGAGCCTGCGGAGGCTATAAACATCATAGTCCTCTGGAACTGAAGTTATGGGCTACATAACATGGGTTCAACGACCTGAACTCACAGCCCCAAGAGCAGTGTGCCCTGTTTAACTGCTGAGCCGTCACCCCAGCCCCACACTGTAGAGACCAATGAAAATCTTCTTCCCCATGGTTACGAGGGAAAGCAGACTTTCTATGCTGCCCAAAAAGCATTTTCCAGGCCTCCCTGCCCTCCATCCCTTTGATAAGACAGATATCAGACACTTTTTGAGCTTAGCTGCACAGTTCCCAGGAGAATGTCTAGACCTATGCTTATTTTGCAACAGAGAATAATGACAGGAAAGGGAGGCAGCCCCCATAAAGGGGGTTCTGCTTTGAAGACAGAAGTGAGAATCATGGACTTTGAATCTTTGCGTGGCCATGGCTGCTGACCTGTTATAAGTAATGGTCCTTGGATCTTCTGGACCCTTCTCCAACATCCACCAAATCGTTTGCTGAAAGACCAGGAATGGAACCAGATGCTGGACACAGTTGATACACAGTAAATAAATGGTGAGTGATGACAAGGTGTGTGTGTGTGTGTGTGTGTGTGTGTGTAGGTGTTTATGAGTGTGTTTGTGTATGTGTCTATGTGTGCGTGTGAGTGTATGTGTGTGAATGTGTGCATGTGTTTATATGTGTGTAAGTCTATGTGTGTGTGTGTAAGTCTATGTGTGTGTGTGAGACTGTGTGTGTTTATCTGTGATTATGTATATATTTGTTTGTGTCTGTGTGTGTATGTGTGAGTGTGTGTGAATGTGTGCATATGTTTTGATATATGTGTGTTTGTGTGCATGTCTATGTATGTATGTGACTGCATATGTGTTTATCTGTGATTATGTGTGTGAGAGCTTATGTTTGTATATATGTGTATGTGTGTACTTATGTGTGTGTCTATGTGTGTGTTTGTGTGTATATGAGTGTATGTGCAAGTGTATATGTATGTGTATGTATGCACATGTGTATATGTATGTGTGTATATGTGTGTGTATGTATGCACGTGTGTATATGTATGTGTGTATATGTATGTGTATGTGTGTATATGTGTATATGTATGTGTGTATATGTATGTGTATGT
>NC_034596.1:76476439-76483874 GCF_900095145.1 Mus pahari
ATGTGTGTATATGTATGTGTATGTATGCACGTGTGTATATGTATGTGTGTATATGTATGTGTATGTATGCACGTGTGTATATGTATGTGTGTATATGTATGTGTNTGTGTGTATATGTGTATATGTATGTGTGTATATGTGTGTGTGTATATGTGTGTCTCCCTTTGCCTGAGAAGGAAGAGTTTACTTGAGAGCCTCAAATAATGGCACATCACTGCTTGGTGTGTGTATGTGTGTGTGTGTGTGTGTGTGCGCGTGTGTGTACACAGCATCATGGAAAGGATTTGTAGAGCCCAGAAGGAAGAACAAGTTAAGAATCTGACTCTCAGAAGAGTGGTACTTCCCAGACAAGTGACTAAGTTCATGCACTGGGCCATCTTGCCCTGATGATCAGCCACTCTTTTCAGGTGGACAGACAGGCAGGCCCCCACTCTTCACTGCTCTTCTGGCACACCTGTAAGTGTGTAAGTTACAGGGAACAGAAGGTAAGATGGTGGCAGTGTGCCATTATTTGAGGTCCCAAGTAAACAATTTCCACCAACCATTCTTCCTCTGGCAAAGGGAGAGTGTAGCCACTCTTCCTGGCAGAGCTGCCATCCCTGTGCTTCAGGGAGGAAGCTGGCTCTTTCACTTGAGAGCCAAATGAGTGACTGGATGAGCATCTACCTTTAGAAACAAATTCAGAACAAAGAGAAAGCCCTGGGCTGGATTGTCTTCACAGATTTTTTTAGCAATGGCACTGCTGTCTCATAAGCATGCCAATGTAATTCATTTATTTGAACAAAATCGTTGGACATTTCAATATAATATTTAAGCTAATCTGTCTTGATGACCTCTTTCCCCCTAGAGTACTGTGTGCTATTTATTATTAGTATCATGATTATTATTATTATTATTATTATTTAGGGGGATTTGAAAATGTTTGTTTAATTTCTGAGAATTTCATATTTGCACTATTCTTACATCACTTACCCCCTGGTTTGGTGTGGCTGGCTAGTTTTATGTCAACTTGACATAAGTTAGAGTCATGGGAGAGAAGGGAGCCTCAATTGAGAAAATGTCCCCATAAGATTTGTGGGCTGTAGGCAAGCCTGTAGGACATTTTTTTAATTAGTGATCAATGGGGATGGACAAGCCTGTTGTGGGTGGTGCCATCCCTTGGTTGGTGGTCCTGGGTTCTATAAGAAAGCAGGATGGGCAAGCCATGAGGAGAAAGCCAGGAAGCAGCACCCCTCTATGGCCTCTGCCCTGCTTGAGTTCCTGCCCTGACCTCCTCCAATGATAAGCAGTGATGAGGAAGCACAAGCCAAGTAAACCCTTTCCTTCTGAGTTGCTTTGGTCATGGTGTCTGATTGCAGCAACAGTGACCCTGACTAAGACACTTGGTGACCTCTTAGTAGCAAAACATGTTACTACATAGCTTCACACAATTAACTGATTTGATTTTAAAAATACTTATCTTTATCCTTCAAAGGGTCCTTGCCTATTCTGAGATTGCTTCTCTGTGCCCCCTCCAGAAAATGCGGAGGAAAACATCTCAGACAGCCTCCAGGACCCAGGCAGTCCTTGCTGCGGCTACCAAGTGTGCCAAAGGCTCCTTGACGCCCTATCTTTTGAGGCATTGTACAAATAGCTCACTAAAGATCTTATCTCCTCTGATGGCATGAGACAGAGAGCTCACATCTAGCAAAAAGCCTGGCTCCTTGCTCCAACCCGGGAGATTTCTGAGGAGCCCTTTGAACTATGGAGCTAAAGATGTGCTGGGACCTTTGTGTGGCTGAGGTCACATTTCCATCTTGACCTACACTGGGTTTTGCTTCCTCCCGAAGTATTCAGTCTCCAGGCTCTGCTCATGGATTAGCCTTCCTCTATGTAAATATCTTATTTAGAGTATGGTTTCTAGGAAACCTGACCCCCACAAATGAGATCTCCTATAGATATGAATTAATCTTGTTATTTTAATAAAATATACTTTCTGTGTTTTCTAGCACTCTGACACCTTGGCCCTTGCTGTTTCTGGAGAGACTTCCCCTCAAAGGGTTAACTAACTCCTGAAGATAATGAAGGACCCATCTGCAAGGAGACCTTTCATACACAAGCCATTGTCCATATGGCCATGACCTCCTTTGATGAGCTCTTACACTTGGACACCCTTTACTTGTGCCAATTCTGTAGGGTCCCTAAGTCCCACAGTCCCAAGAAGTTATTTAGGCTAGACATTCCTAAACCTCCTCATGTGGCCTCGCCCATCCTTCTGGAAAAAACACAGCACAGGCTCTCTCCACGCTTCTCCTCTCTTCCCACCTTCTGGCCCACCCCCGAGCTTTTCCATGTAGCATGTAGCCCTGCAGCAGCTATATACCACGGCTTTGCAGGCAGCTGTGAATACAGATATTTTTGCTTCACAATGGCCACTTCTGCATCTGCGTGTTACACTATGTCTGATGAAAATACATTGCAGGTACATTTTCAAATGTAGTGTTCAAACACCACTTTCTTCAAATCTCTAGAACATCAGCGTCCTTGCAGGGATCCTGCCCTTTAAGCAGAGGGGCCTCAGGGAAAGCGGCTCTGTTAGTCACTTCCCAGCAAGCTGCCTGGCGCTCAATAGACCAGGTTATATTAGGCAGGATCCAAATTTTCCATTATTCCTGCCCTGTTTTCACCCACCCTCTGACTCTTTGTTTTGGAACAGGCACAAACAAGAGTGAAGACTTTCCTACCTAAATAAGCTCTTGGGTCTTCTAAATTTATTCTTGAGTCTTTTTCTGCCTAAAACTTAATTTTCTTGGATGTGGTCACACAGTAAGCCTGAGTCTTTCTTCCTCCTCCCTGGCTTCTTGTAGGGTCAACATGCATCTAGAGGAAAAAGCATTCCTGAGAAGGGACGGTCATATTAGTGACATATTTATCCCTACACAAATTAGGAATTGCTTTTGGACTCTAGTTCTCTCTCTTAACTTTGCAACAAACATAAAGCCTCCAAAAGACATTCCAAATTCTTTGAAGAAATCCCCTAGACTCAAGTTTGGAAATTTTAAGAAGAATCTGGTTTGGAGCTTAGGATGCTGTGGGTGGAGATGTCAGATGAAGGATGTAACTAAAGAGGAAACAATGTAATTCACATGCACACACACACACACACACAGAGAGAGAGAGAGAGAGAGAGAGAGACAGAGACAGAGACAGAGACAGAGACAGAGAGACTGTTCATTGTGGACTAAAGCTTTGCTCTCTATAAGACCATTAAAAGATTTTTTTTCCCATCCATTAAACATTTTGGCTTACCACAAGTTAAAAGCAATACACTCTACCTGCACCTGAAGTCTCTAGGGCACAATGACACAGGCAATTCACATTGCCTCAAGCCCATCAAGACCACGTCAATGCCAAGGATCCTCTGAGATCCTGCTCATTACTGTCTCCCAGCTCCACTCTCCCATGCACATGCAAGTGTTTTGTTTGGAATGGTTGTTTCTTTGTGATATTTCTTGGATTCCAGAGCACATGGTTTGAAGATAGAAGTTATCTTTATCCACATTATATCATCAAGAGTACTAGATGCATTGGATGGGAAGCTACTCAATTGACTGTCTAGCATGCACAGAGTCCTAGGTTTGGTCTCCAAGATCATAAAAACCAAGAGTGGCAAGGAGGGTGTGCAAGTCAAGGTTATCCTTGACTACATAGTCAGTTCAAAGCCAGTTTAGACAAAACATTCTTTCCAAGAGCTAATCTAGGTAATTCTGATTGCCTGAGGGGAGTACTTCCCCCCTTTTCCTCACACATTGATTTATTGGGTAAATAGGAATTTATCCCTGTCTTTCCCTATGTGAGCACTGTGGGGTCCACATTTCCAAAGTGCACTGGCAAACCTTACTTAGGGAAGAGCCTTTTATACCTATGTATCCATCACTAGGAATTGTCCGTACCTCACCCATCCCCCTATGGATCATATGATGTCCCAGCTGACAGTTTAACATCCTCATTTAGCAGAGGATCAAAGTAAGAAGGACCAGATGGGAAATGGAAGTCTACACAAGGAACTTATGGCCAGTGCAGGTTTAAGGCAGAGTGTAGAAGTTATGGGCTCTGGAGTTTTAGCCTAGATCTTGGGTTTGTCTCCAACTACTTGTATAACCTTGCATTTATTAAACTATACATCTGCAGTTAACCTTGTCATTGGTTCTTTTGGAAGAAGAATAACATCACAAGGTAATTCTGGAAATTATATAAAGTAATACCTAGGACATTGCCTGGCAAATAATGTGCTACATGAATGCTGGCCATATGTGTTACCAACCAGTAGAAATGCAGACACCTCTTCCATTGCGAAGACTTTGTTGGAACTTTGCTGACCAGTGAATGACTGCATTTCCCAGCACTCCTTGCTAGGACTGTGTGTGAATGATGGCTAAAGGGGCATGAGTATAAGTTGTATGTGATGATGGAAAGCCACGTGGTTGGTCACAGGCACAAAGACCTTCTTAACTACTGACTGGATGGTGCCAGAGCAAATCAGTATATTCCCCAAATGGAGCCCCTGAGGAAAACAGCCCGGGGGGCTACCTAATCAGGGCACTCAATCTATGAGTAAGAAGTTTAACGTCCCTGTGAAAGTCGTGAGGTTTGGGGGCCACTGTGGGAGCTGGAAAAGGAGCTAGGGTTAGAACTCAGTTTGCTGGCGTGCTTGCCTGGCATGCATGAGGCCTGGAGTCAACCTCTGGCACTGCAAACCTGGAAATGGTGTTATATGCCCACAATCCCAGCACCTGGGCGGCAGAGGCTGTAGGCTCAGAAATTTAAAGAGGCAAGCCTGGGCTACACTAGACTTTGGATCAGAATTTTAAAAAAAGTAAAATAAACAAATAACCAATATGGGACATGTGTTGGGAAAACCAAGGGGGAAGATTAGTGTGTACGTGACCTATATGACTCTTGGCTGCAACTTTGGGAAGAAGAAAAAGTTAACACAGGCTAGCTCTGTGTTCTTCAGGCCTCCCACAATGAGTGACAAGGCAAGGTTCAATTATTTCAGCCCTGGTAGGATATTCTATCAGAACAGTACAAAAGTTAGGAGAATTGCAGGAGCATGGTGGTCAGGCTCCAGTTTCCCCTCTACCTGTAGCTGTGTGCCTCTGGGCAAGCCACATGATATGCTCCAGCTCTGGCTTCCTCATCTATGAGATGAGGGCCTGGAGGATCTTAAACTGTTCTCAGCTGTAAGGATTTGGGAGCGTTGCAAGTTCATTCACTCAACAAACACGTAGAGCTCACTGCATGGGGTGCTCATGTGCACAATGAACTTTCCGAGATGCTCTCTGAAATCAAGATGCTCAGAGTCCTAGAGTCAGGCAAAGGTGTTCTTCGTGACCTTGTAGCCCTCACTTACCTTGACTTAAATGGGGTGGGGGACATGGCTAAGACCCACCTCACAAGGCTGAATACTTAAGAGAAGTGATTGTTTCAGAGGAGCCTGAGAACAATTCAGAAAACTCCTTTTTTGTTTGTTTGCTTGTTTGTTTTACTTTTCGTGCCTTCAAAATGCTGCACTTTTGACCCTAAAAGAAATCTATCTCCTATTCCCTCATTTTCCAAACAAATCCAAGGCTCATGGAAGTAAAACAGTTTGTCTAAAGCCCCTTACCTGGAAAGTGGGTCAAGTGTGGTAACCTAGACCCAACATGACCTTAGAAAGAAAGGGGCATTTCAAAAAGTATTACATTCACCCTGTTGAAAGGCCTGAGGGTGTTTTGGGCTTCAGGGCCATTGATTACTGATGCTATGATGTGCTTACAGACAGGAGCCTAGCATGGTCGTCCTGCGAGAGGCCAAATCAGCAGCTGATGGAGACAGATGCAGATACTTACACCTAACCATAGGACTAAAATCGGGAACCCCTGTGGTTAAATTAGGGGAGGGATGGAAGAAGCAGCCCCATAGGAAGACCAGCAGTCTCAACTAACCTGGAGCCCGGGAGCTCCCAGACACTGAGCCACCAACCAGGCAGCATACAGGAGCTGGTCCAAGACCCCAGACACAGATATGTAAGAGGACTGCCTGGTCTGGCCTCAGTGGGAGAAGTCTCTCTTTGAGAGACTTGAGGCTTCAGGGAGGGTGTGGACAGGGGGAATGAGGAATGGGATAAGAAACTGTGGGAGGGGGACTGGGAGAGAGGCATCAGCTGGATTGTAAATACATTTTAAAAATCTTATTATTATTATTTTTTTAAAGACATTTTCTTTACAGCAGATGTTACTGAACTGGAGGGGATTCTCAAAGCTCCCCCTACAGACTGTGTAACTTTGCTCTAATCAGGTTTTCAGCCTCAGATTCTATTTATTGTACCATTACCAGTTTTGTTTAGAAATATGTAACAGTAAAATTATCTGTGCAGCCAAACCAGGGTAGGGGTGGAGGATTGTGTAGCTACCTTCTGGATGCAAGGATTCAACCTTCCAGGGAAAACAAAAAGCCCCTCACCCTGTTGCCATGGGAACAGCCTGGAGCTCTGCTGAAGATGCTCTGCAGGAGGCTGCTTGGGAACAGAGCTAGGGAGAGGGCTTCCTTTCCAGTGAGGTAGGGGGCTGTGACAAAGCAATCTAGTCAGAAATACTGATGCCGGTTACTTCTCATCCTCTGGTCATGGAACAGCTACCTAGATAGCTAGAAAAGGAGCCATGGTCCAAGGATTACGGTAAGGCTCTCTGCTTAGGATTCACTCACAGGGCAGGAGGGCTTCCTCATCCCACAAGCTGCAGTTCCATCCCTGACTCTCCAGGAGGAGAGGTCATGATACCCATTTCCTGAAGAAGCCAAGGGCGTAACCGGAAAGAGATTGGTTAGATCAGAGGTTGGGAGATTCTTCACCGCCTCCAGTCTCACACCATGCATCCAAACAGATGACTGCCTTCTGATCCCTATCTATCCTTTGCTGTCTCACAGGTCCATCCCCAGCTGTTTCTGGTGCATACTCTCTTCTGGGGACCATGTCCCTTGCCATCCTGTTTGAAGAACTCCAGGTCCACTGGGGAGGGGTCAGATGGCACCAGCATTAAAATCATGTGCTCTGAGGTCAATGGACTTGACCTTTCCTGACTTTGTCAATTCCTGGCTCTGTGACCAAATCATAAACCTCTGGGTCCTGCTTTCTCTGTCTGTCAGGATTGCTTGGCACATTATACAACAGCAAGGAAAATACTTAGCTTAGTGTCTTGGCTATGATGGATCTATAATAAATATGGATTGGGCAGAAGATGTTTACAAAGTTTAGGCTCAGTGATTTTCAGAGTTCCCCTACTGGTAGGGGACTGTGATTTTATTCTTCCTTCCTTCCTTCCTTCCTTCCTTTCTTCCTTCCTTTTCTTTCTTTCTTTCTTTCTTTCTTTCTTTCTTTCTTTCTTTCTTTCTTTCTTTCTTTCTCCTCCTCCTCCTC